>NW_009626231.1:6955-20750 GCF_000690535.1 Cariama cristata | reverse complement strand
TCGCCGCCGCCGGCAGCGTTCGCCTGGTGAAGGCGTGGGGGGAAGAGCTCTGCCGCTCCCGCCGGCCCCCGGCCGCCTGCGGGCGTGCCCCCTGCGAGCTCCTCTCGAACCCTGCCGGCAGCCCCACGTTGAGGAGTGTGTGAGTCCGAAGCTAAGCACCGTATTAATCAGGAATTTCAAAAGGAGGTCCGGCTTCTGTTGCACCTTCGGTGGAGTTATTTGAAGGGAAAGGCTGAAAAAAAATACTGCTTTGTTATAACGCTATTCCCATACAGCCCGTTGTTGCTAAAAGGTTAAATATGCTCTCGCATCCCGTGGCCTGTTATACTGCTTCTATCGTGTTCCATGATTTATTTATTTTTTTTTGGTACCGTGTGGAGGAAATATTATTTAATTTGATCATTTACACATTAATACCAGTTTTTTGAAATAGTCAGTGTGAAATAATGGGGTATGTTCTTTTTATTTCTTAAGGGAAAAAAATATGTTTATACTTAAAACCTTTCATATGAAGATCACATAAACCTGAGTGTTATTTCACAGCTATTTAAGGCCAGATTCCTTGGAAAGCACGTTCATTTTTCAAAGAGATAACACGTTAGTTTTTAGAAATTCTTTTGTCTTTATTTCAAAATTGGCAAACTTTTTGGTAATCAATGGTAACTATAATAATAGAAATTTCAAAGATTTGTGGAAGCAAAGGCATAATACTTAATAGCGTGATATTCTTTTGTCTTTCAGAAGTACAAATATAATGTCAGGTGGCTGAAAATTTGCCTATCAAAATGTCAAGTAAGTTTTCAGATTTTTCTTCCTTTAACTTACTGAATTAGAGATCTGTTTCATCAGAACCTGTTTGTGACACGATCCTATTATTCCTTGCATTAAAAGGAATGATATGAAGTGTAGTCATTTCTGACCAAACTCTTGGCCTTAAATCTCGCTGTGGCTGATTTCGGGCATATTGTTTTCATAAGAAATCCAAATATCACAGCTTCTCCTAAATCCTGTTTCACTGCATTTTTGCTTACCCTTTTTTCAATCGATGTTTATAAATGGATTTCATAGTCTTCAGTCTTACACCTAAATAAAAGGCTAGCAATATAGCAATGGTGTGGTCATAATTTTTTTTCTTTCTTTTCTTTCCTTTGTGTTCTTTGATTTATGCTCTTCAGGGGTAAAATGCAAAGTCTTTGAGAGTAGGATTTCTGTCTTGTTTTTGTAAATGCTTTAAAAATGTTTACCACAACAGATGCCTTATAAAGAATTCATTCAGATTTTCAAGGAAAAAAAAATTGCTTACATTTATATCTCAACAGAAAGGCCATCTTATGCCCCACCTCCTACCCCAGCTCCTGCAACCGTAAGTATAGCGATTTTTCTCATTAAGACAGAGCTGGTAATATAGCCTTTAATAACTTACCAGAGCAATAATTATGGCGTTGCATCACCTTCCTGTACTGGAAACACAAACTAGTTGTATTTCATTATTAATATGATAAGCATTGTTTAAATTAATCTCTTTTTTTTTTTTTTTAAAGCAGTTTGTGAAAGAGAAACTGAATAAACTTATTTCACCTTTAAGGCGAAATCCTGCAGATACTTAATTTTCTGTAAGCAGTAGGTTGGTCTAAAATTATTCACAGTGGGTTGCAACAGTATATTGGAATATTTAAGAACAAACTGATACATTTAATTCTAAAACTTCCCACTTGGCTTGTGCCCAGATCATGGGCAAACTGCATTTTTTTCATGCTTCTGTTGTACCTAGCTGGTTTTCAGTGGAAGGTAGGAGTATGCCAAATTCTGTTATATTGGGTCAGAATAATGAAACACTCATGATGCCAGTCTTACTCCAATTTCTTGAAATCGCTGGTGTTCTGGAGTTTATGGCATGAGAAATATTTTACTTTCTAGTAAAATGGTATGGAATGACACTGAGGAAAACATGAACAGTTGCTTTGAATCATGCCCAGTTGCATTCACGCGTGTATAAAAAGGTACTGAAATACCAGTATGCTGTGGTCAGGAAAGCATCCGAAAGAAGAATGAGCAAAGATGTTATAGTGAATTTTTTTTTTCCAAAGAAAGTTTGAAAACTGTTATCCAATAGAATGTCCCTGATCTCTGCATCTGGGATGAAAGCTGCAGGATGGGATTTAGATGAAATGCGATCCTTTGAATTTATTGTGCCATACTTTACATTTAAAGAGGCTTGAAAATTCTATAATGTATAAGTTATGTTCTTATAAATTCACATAAATAAAACTTTATTTGCATAGCTTGTTCAGAGTTTTCATTTTGCACGCAACTTAATAGATTTGTGCCAGTATTCGAAGGAACATGGTGGCATCCACTCTTACAACTGGATTCTTGCATCGAGAGCTGTGCATACACGTGTGATTCCTTTGGGACGTAGCATGGATACAGATGTTGTTAAATGTTTTTTATTGATGTGGTACGTTCTTTAGTCAAGTTAGAAGTCTTCAGAAGGGTACATGAAACAAATCTCAAAACTGCAACTAGTGACATGGATTACCTGTCTTTCAAGCATCTTCTGTATCACTTATACAGTCCTTCAGATTCTAGTCTGTGCTCTGTGAATGCAAGTCATAAAAGTAGGCAAATAACCTTGCTTGTTCTTCCACAGCCAGTTCCAGTTACTACAGTCAACAAAATACCAATAGTTCTCATAACTACAGTATTGTAGCTGAAGTAAAAATTCCCTGTGTCATGCAAGGTAGTTCCCTTGTAATATTTAAATCCTGTCTTGCAGAAATAAAAATTAAGCAGACGGAGATTACAGTTGTCATCTGATTTTATTGAAGAGATGTAGTTCAACATATTCAAAACCTGTTATGGTAGTACAGAAAACTTTAGTAAAATGGTGTCTTATTAAATAATGAATGTGTATGTCGTGATCTCAGGCATACAGATTGAGTAAATGTCAACTGCTGTGACTGAGTTTAAAACGTTTGGCAATAAAATATGTATTTGAAGGCTGACTGTTAAAGGAAATTTTTACTCTGCCTTTGTGCGCTTAGAAATTAACTACAATGTGTCTACACAAACTCAACAACTTCACAAGTTAATGTAGTTTAGCTTATCGGTTATTCAGTGTTTGCATTTTTCATACCTTAGAATCATAGAATCATTATGGTTGGAAGAGACCTCAAAGATCATCAAGTCCAACCGTACACCTGATGCCACCCTGTCCACTAAACCATGTCTTGAAGTGCCACATCTTGGTTCTTGGAGTCTTGAACCTATTTGTACAATTTTTGTAACTAATCTAGAATGGGTCCAGTCAGCAAGTAACTTTAAAAGACTGTTGGAATATGTGTTTATTAGGGCCAAAGTGGTACTAAAGAGTGGGACACTGCGCGGATGACACTTAAATGTCTAGAAACACTACAGGATATCATGAATCGTAATGGAATGATAGGACCACCACAGTCAGGGCTTGAGTAAAAATACAATTAAGTAGTTGATCCATTTTTTTCCAACAAAATTTGATTGGGAATTGGGGGATAACGGAAAAAGGCAGGAGAGAGATTTATGTGAGGAGGAGAATACAGAGAATCTTCTGATACTTGATTGTATGTAGATGATAGGTAAGAAGGGATTGTAAAGAAATTAGATTTTTCTCTATGTTACTGAGGTAAGAAGGAATGGATCAAGAATGAATGAAGGTATATTGATTAACTTCTTAAATTGTATTGGTTCATTGATCTGTTAAGACTAGTTTGTATTTTCTAACCTGTAAGTCTTATTGCAGTGGTTCCTCAACTCCCGGTCTGCAGCCTACCTCGTAACAGAAAGATATCTCTGTGAATTGTCTTCTCTCCCAGCTTTCTAATACCAGTTCCACAAAATATTTAAATTTTGCAGACCACCAGGAAAATCTTCAGATACTGGTAGTGATGCACAGATGGTGCTTTGAGAGTTCCCTCCTGCCCCATTTATTGACAGTAGCGTGTTTGATAGAAAGGGAGAATGATGGGAAGAAAAGCAGTCAGGGATTTTCATTGGTATAGTAAATGTTGATATTGGGGATTTGTGCCCAATTACTGTCTGCTGTGTTGCCTTGTAAACTTAACCCTTTGGGTATACGAGTCTTTCTGAATTACTTGGTGGCTTATGTTGGAAAATTTTATTAGCCATGAGCTGGATTTATAGGATACTTGCTTAAATGCGTTACACATTTAATAGAAATAAAATCACCAACTTCAAACGGAAGTTTGTAGTGACAAATTTGCTTTAAAAATCCTGTTACCTTAATAGGTTTATACTGGAGTTAAGTTTTGTGTGTTAAGAAGATACCAACTGCTACACCTCATTTGCTTGTTTAAATTCTGGTTGCTTTTGCATGCCATATTGCAGTTCACTTTCATTTCTGTGTTTTCCTCGTTTGAGCTCATTTCTCATTCGTGTTTTTGTCTCATTTGTTTCCATCAGCAAATGCCCAGCACACCAGGGTTTGTGGGATACAATCCATACAGCCATCTGGCCTACAACAACTACAGGCTGGGAGGGAACCCGGGCACCAACAGCCGGGTCACGGTAGGAGAATCAACTATTACATCATCCGGCAAACAACAGGAATTGACCAGAAATGGCTTTAGAGTTAGGTTCTTCTGAGTCTTGGCTGCTGCCACTTCTTTATAAAAACAAAAAGTTACCTCTGATTCTTATTCCCCACCCCTACCCCCCTTCCCTTTCACTCTGAAACCTTTTGCAGGAAAACGGACTTCTACTCGGCAGAGAAAAAAAAATGTGGTAATCGTGTATGATGCGGAACTCCAAAAAGACAGACTTTGTGGTCTTCAGTGACCACTGCATGCTTAGGGAGTTCTATAGCGTGGGTACAAATTCTTGGAGGGAGGGAACTGCTCATTTTATTGAGGTTTATTGGCACAAAAGTAAGGAAGAACATTTTGCAAACTGGAGATCGTTGATAGTAGTTGCATCATACTATTGAGCCATGCAAGAGATGCAAGCCTTTGTTTTTCTTTCCAGTCTTAGTCTGGTAACAACTGTAAAATCCCAAGTCCAGAAATGATTTTTTTCAACAAAAGTGTGATGATAATAAAACAGAATCCTTTCAGAACTTAGGTACTCTGTCAGTGTGTGGAAGATGGATGTTGCATTCATTTTTCATGCAGTAATCAAAGTGAGATGGAGTCAAGTGATAAGAGAGGTGACATCTTTCAAAGTACATATAAAGTCCTGAGCATTTGATGCAGTTAGGGAACAAAAATAGACTGTGGAAGTGTAACATTTTCATAACTAACACAACAGAAATACAGTAAATCCCTGATTTATTTTTTTTAAGTTTCTGTAATTCTTGTAACTAAGGTTTTTCATGTAAAACTTTTTACCTCAAAACACCTGATTAGTTTGGAACATGATTTAAAGATTCCTCAAGGAACAAATACATGGTGCTTTTAATGAAGTGAAGCCTTTTTATGCCTCTCTTATATAAACCTTCTTTCAGACTTCATATATGAAGTTCATCTGGTTCGTTAAAACGTTTACAGAAAAGACTTTCCCCATACAAGCTGGAACTTGACTGAATGTACTGTCTGAACATATACTTTTTTTTTCCTTATACAAGAATAAGTTAGGTTTTGTCTGAGAACTTTCATTGTTTCTGTATGTCATAAGCATATACAGCCTTCTCTGCCATGCATATATCAATATATGTATGGTGTCTTTAAATTCCTGTTAATTTAAAAGCATTAAACAATTTCCGTTAATGTTTTTCAAATCCATCTGTATGTGTATATATGTATACATTTTGGTAATGCATATACCTCATGTACATTATTTATACACAATTCTGTATGCATTGTTTCATACAGCTCCATAAATTCAGCAAAAAAAAAACCAAACACCCACAAGTGGAAAAATTGGAAAGCTGAATACTGAACATGAGCCTTCTTGGCCAAATACAAGTATTTGCTTATCTATGGCCGTAGTCCTGAAAAATCTTGAAACTGCTTTATATTTTTGTGGAAATGCTCCCCCTTAATATAATAGAACTCGTAGCATGTGAAAGTGCTTGAAGATTGAAGGTTTTCAGAACCTGCAGTTGACAGGGACTGCAATGTTACTGCACTGTTTTAGGAGAAAACCCTGTCAGGTGTTTTGCAGATTGAGGGGACGAGAGAGGATGCAGCAACTTCCCATCAGCAACCGTTAGTGCTTAGTGTCCTTTTTAGTGCAGGCAATGAGCCTGACAGCACACAAACCTAAAGGAAGATACAAGCACAGAGGATATTACGGGCTAATTTGGACAATTAAGTATGGATACGAATAATGCACACGTTCGCAGCTCACTTGCATAGGGTTGTTTTTACAGTGAGTAGTTTAATTGGCTCCAAATTACCACTGACAAATTTTGCAGACAAATAACATTGCTAAAATTATTTGAAAATGAGAATATGTCTCTAACTTAATGATCTTAAACTTTCTCCTTACCTTTTTTCACCTGCACAGTAGCCACATTAAATTTGTCAAAAGAGGTAAAATAATTTGCTCATCAGAAGTGAGGAAAACAGCCTGCTGGGATTGCTGTTTCCATCTAAATTTCTACGCTGTGTATTTCAGTTTTAAGAATATGGAGCCCTTTTGAAGATATATCTAGTTACTACTCTGTAAACTTACAGAAAAAAGGACAAAGTAAAACTGGAAAAATACTACTGTGAGGACCAGGTGTAGTTAGTACCTGTTCACAGTTTGGGTAATTTTTTTGGTGATGTTGCGTGCTTCTTTTGGGGAGGGTGAGTGTGGTTTGTTTGTGTTAACTGCACAAGAATGAGTGTTTTCCAAAACTAGTGTGTATAGAAACTGTCCAGCGATCACATTAACGGATGGATTTATTCGGTTCTTTTATAGGCTTCCTCTGGTATTACCATTCCAAAGCCCCCCAAACCCCCAGACAAGCCCCTGATGCCCTACATGAGGTACAGCCGGAAGGTGGGTATACAGTGTCAAACAAGTAATAATAAAAGTTAGTGTTCATATATGCTAACAATTAATTGCTATTATCTTAGTTTCAGCTTCTGAACTTTTACTTCTAACAGCCTGCACATTCTTTTAAGGGAATTGTAAAGTACAGATGCATTGCCCTTCAGAACAAAGGCAGCAGTAGTCTGTTCATACAGTTGCCAGTTTCTGGGGGGAAAAGTTTTCTCTAAAATGATAATTACTACCACTGTCTCTGCTGACAAGGATCCACCCTGCCACATTCAGAAGTTCCTGTGACTTACTGACAGAACTTTTTTATATAAAGGAAGTATTCCTTGCGGTATACTGGGCTTGGTACAGTGCTGTAGCTGGACTGAAGAGTAGCAAGGAGTGGACTTTGCATGTTCTCCTTCACCAACCTAGCCTGTGGCAACGTTTACTTCGCTATTCTATGAACTGTTTGACAGAAAGTAGGAGAGAGACTCTTGTGGAGTCTGAAATCTGATGGGGCATGGGGAGGGCATGTCAGCCTGTCTGAAGCGGGTGAGCCAGAAGGAATTTCTTCCACTTCTGGTAAAGTATCTTTACCAGCATGTCTGTCTTAGGCAAAAAAACATCAACCAAAAAAAAAGTCAAGTGGCGCAGCAAGAAATAACACTGGCAGCTCTCCTTTTTTTTTTTTTTTTTTCTTTTTTTTTCCCTATAAAGTTAGAAACTTTTTTGGTGGAGTCAGAACTTGTTGGAACTCAAATTGATCAGCAAGACTGAAAAATATTTTGAAATGGTACATTCTGATCTGAAAAGCTCAGTGCTCTTTATCATAATCTACTGCTGGATGTGTTTACTCAGTAGCATTTTTTTTTTCCCAGAGATGCAGCGATGTGCATTTAAGAAGAGAATTAAGAGGGTTAAAGGCAATATTCTCATGAAACCAAAGCCATTTCAGCAATTGCCTGTTTCAGTAGATGGCTTCCTACTGACTTCCTGCCCCAGAAAATAATCGAGATAGTTTAGCCAGGCTCATTCCTAACTTAATCCTGTTTTTCATGGTGATTCCAGAAAGAACACTGAGATGACAATATAAAATGTTTAATTTGGAAGTATTTAGATATCATTAGTAAAGCTCCAGCTGTTTCTGTTAAGGTCTGGGACCAAGTGAAGGCGTCCAATCCTGATTTGAAGTTATGGGAAATTGGCAAGATTATTGGAGGAATGTGGCGAGATCTCACTGATGAAGAGAAGCAAGAGTATTTGAATGAATATGAAGCTGAAAAGGTAAATGGAAGAAATCTGGGATGTTTATTACAGCTGATTCTTCTAGGAACTGGTCTGAGAAGAAAAATTCATCTTACCCATGCAGTGGTGTATGAGGCATTCACGAGACCCCTGTATGTAACTTAAATGGAAGTATGTCCTGACACGTCTTTTAGATTTTTTTTTTAAAATAACTGTACATCAACTGTGACTGGTCAGTTTTTAGACCTAATTCAAAATGAAGTATTTATAATTGAGTGTCGATTTTAACTGTTTAATGAACGGATTTGATTGTACAACATCCGTATTGAAAAGATTGTCTCAACACCAAAATCCTCTTTCAAAACTGGTGCTCTGCAACTACTGCTATTGTCATGAACATGTTCATAAAAGACTTCCAGTCACGTAGGGTTTGGTTTTCATGGTGTAATCTGTTGTAACTCCATGCTATGGCATAGTGTTTTGTTTCTTAATAGAAAAATGATACCACTTTTAGGGTTTTCTTGTGGCTTTGTTTTTGTTGAACTTAATGACAAAAGACGACAGCTACTTCATGTCTAGGTTGGTAAGTGTTGAGCACCTTTACAAGACTGTTATTGTGATCCTGAGGTACAAAGGGAGAATTGTCCAGCTGCTGTGTTGTGCTTAAACCTGGTAGGCATCTGAGGCTGTGTATAACCTGGTCAAATCTAAGCTGGTTTTATTCCAAGTCAATAGAAAAGTACTTCAAAGCTGGATGCTCTTAGTTGGGAAAAAAAAAAATCAAGTAATTCTACTTTTTAACTTGGTAATGATGTTTAGATTGTAAGCTCCTTGGGGCAGGGGCCATCTTGTTTATCTTTTTATAGTGCCTAGGTAGAAGGATTCCAGTCCTAATCATAAAGAAAACAAGATGTTTAGGTACTTTTAACACTATTGTAGATTACATCTCATTTTTCATTGGAAATACCACAAATCACAGTACAAAATCTAGACTTGGCAAATTTTAAAAGTGAGATTAAAGCAAGCAATTCAAAGGGAAAAATACTTCAAAGAAGGTGAAAATAGTGATGCAGTCCGGCTACCAGGAAGAGACAGTAGTCTGGCTGCAGCATTCTGTATCATCCCAGTGCAGGGATGGATCAAAGAACGGAAAAATTGTAAGTTATTTTGAAAACTGGTTCATGACATACTGGAATAAGGAAAGAGAAGAAATCAGAATCAAAGATCTAGTTAGAACTCCAGAGAATTATTGAGAATATTTTAAGTTCACTTTTTTTTTCCCTAATCTTACCAGAGTTCGCCTGATCATAAATGCCTTGTTCTGAGGTGTTTGATTTTTCAATCTCAAAAAACAAAGCTATCGTAAGACTTTGCAGGTATTAAAACTGAAATGTACCTAAAAGCCCAGCTAGTGTTTTTAAAACATGAATGACTATGGAAGAAGTTCTAATTTGTAAAAAGAAAGACTGGGAGAATATGGTCATTTGTGTACCAGCCAGATGATTCAAAATAGCTTTGTCTGTATAACCACAATTTGAGTTTACAGACTACAGTTATGTCAAGTCTGAAATCGTCCAATGGTGCAATCAAACAATATTGGTCACGTTTCAGATAGAGTACAATGAGTCCATGAAGGCCTACCATAACTCTCCTGCATACCTTGCCTACATCAACGCAAAAAGTCGTGCTGAAGCTGCGTTGGAAGAAGAAAGCCGACAGAGGCAGTCACGCATGGAGAAAGGTGAACCGTACATGAGCATACAGCCAGCAGAAGATCCAGATGGTAAGCAGAAAGGGATTTGTGTGCCCATCCAGTGAGACAGTCTCATTACAGGACCGACAGTACAGAGAAGTGGACACCAGACCTGGAAAACTACCAGTGTACAACTTTCACAATTCTTAACGTGACTTCCTTTCTGTTTTGGTACCTTTAATTCTGATTTTCATTTATCACATTTTATTTCATACAGCTAACAGCTGACTTTGTCTCGTTTCCAAAAACGAAGGTGGCAAGCCAGTGGCAAATGTTGTTCCAACTTTTAATTATGTGTGAAGTAATGCTTACAGTTCAAAACAAACAAGTCTGCTTATAGCTCTGTAATGGCTTTAGCATATGCATTATAAAAGGCTTAGATGCCTGATTTAATCCAGCTTGAATGGAATTTTGTGCTTTATTACCAGAAGCGCATGATTCTGACAGGTAGAGTTCTGGTACGATTAAGAGCACCTGAACTTTGAATGTGTTCAACAACTGTCACTTGAGATTGTGTAGAAAACAAGTTACCCTTGCTGCTGACAAGTTGATGAGAAAATTCTGAAAGTTTATTTGACTGCAAGGAAATGCACCCCACCCAGTGGGAAAACTCAGACTCATACACCTAATGTGTACTTTTAAATTCATGACCAAATACTTGTTGAAACCTGAGGGTGAAAAATGTACTCAGTCAGCTACACCCTTTTTTTTTTTCCTCCCCCCTTGTAAAAGCACACCCTTGAGATAAAGCTCATGACAAACAGCACTTTCCCCAGTGTGAGGTAACTGCAAAATTTATGTAAATATATTTAGTGTTTGAGTAGCTGGCGTTTTGGGGCTTTGGATTCTGTTCTGTGGTACCTGGGCCAAATGAACTCAGCCAGAACCAGCTGCGCCAGGC
Source organism: Cariama cristata (assembly GCF_000690535.1). Classification (NCBI taxonomy): domain Eukaryota; kingdom Metazoa; phylum Chordata; class Aves; order Cariamiformes; family Cariamidae; genus Cariama; species Cariama cristata. The sequence goes on along the minus strand of NW_009626231.1, from coordinate 9,888 downwards.
CCTGGATTGCATCTGTTTACATCCGAGACAAAACAGCACATTATTTTCTGTGACAGAAATGTTGCTTCTGTCTGATCCTGCATGTCACTGGGATCAAGAACTTCTAGCACAAAAGGCATCTTATTAAGAGGACAAAGGCACAACTTTAAGGAGACCAATTTGCTTAGTACTTCTTCGTCTCTTGCAAACCTATTGTCTTCCCACTGTTTTTCTCTTTTTGCTTCATTCAGTCAGATACCTCAACAAGAAACTGAACATAACACTTTGAAATAAAGGAGATAGAACCTTTCATTGAACTAGTTATCTTCTTTAGTAATGTTTTCTGGCATGATATGTTAGGATTCTCCTTAAGATTTCTGTGAATAGGTGGAGAGTAATCTCCATTAGGAAAGCTTCATGTAAAATAAATGCAACTTCTGGACTTTCCTACATGACATTATTCCGAAAGATAATTTGTATTTGTTGTTTAACTGATTTTAATACTCAACTAAATATGAATTATACTCACATAAGTTTCTTCCAAGTTTGTTTCCTCGCCAATACTTAATGCTATTTAATTACTGTGCTTTAAATTCTATTTAGTTTGACTTGGATTTTTTTTTTTAGCCTGTTTTGTAGATACGTTCTTGATACCAAAACTGCATACTGTGTTCTGATTTTTATTATATTGAATGGCTTTGCCTGCTTTCCTTGAAGAAATATAGAAAAAATAGGAAGACATCTGTTTCTATGGGCTGGAAGCTTTTGAGTGCTGCTAGATATAGGAAAACGTGTTATTTTGTTCTGCTTTGTAGCATCAAACTGAATTTTACTTTTTTTAAAATGAGTGCCTAGTACAATCCATAATGCTGTAGTTCATGTTAAATTCTGTGACTAGATTAAAATTGTCAAAGTTCAATATCTTGCCATAAATCGGAAGCTCTTTTAATTTGATCAGAGTAGGAAAAAAAAAAAACAACCTTGACCCGAAATATTCTTAGATCTTTGTAGTTAACCCTCTAGAGGCATGTCAAGCAAGACAGTTTAGTTCCTGTTGGGCTTCCTTTAATTTCTTTTCTCTACAAGAAGCTTGTAAGGAGATCGGCACTTGACCTATGTGCTTGTGTACTTTTTCTCCTGAAGTGTATTTTTCTGTAACTGTTCTTTAGAGAACTGCATTTACTAAAAAAAGTAAGTAATTGAATACTCCTAATACATTACTTTGAATTTTCAGTGATGAGTAAACACATATCGCTGCCTCATGCTTTCATTCCTCAGTGTTTCAAAAAAATAAAGTCTTTTTGATCTGCGCTACAAAGCGTATTTGTAGAGGAGTCACTCTCCTGTTGGTATTTTGCACTGGATATTGTTCTGGTAACATGATTAATTGGGAATATTGGGATTTTTTTTATTTGGTGTATTAATAGCCACTCTTACTCTGGAAACGTGGAAAGCAACACAGTAAATAACTAGGTCAGACCAATTTTCAGACGTGGGAAATGCATGTAAAATCATAACTGTTGCTGTAGCTATGCCAGGGTAAATGGTGTTCTATCCTCATTCTGTCTTTTTTTTTTTTTTTTTTTTTTTTTCTGATTACCTAATGTTCTACATTTGTTAGTACGAACTTGGTGACATGACAGCAACTGGTGTTAGGGTTTTTATTTTGTTTTTAATTAGTGGTAACATGGGTACAGTGTCAGTAGACTTGGTACTCACTTTGTGGAGTTAAAGCAGTTACACTGAAAACTCTTGTTTCAGATTACGACGATGGTTTTTCTATGAAGCACACAGCCACAGCTCGTTTCCAAAGAAACCATCGTCTCATCAGTGAGATACTGAGTGAAAGTGTGGTGCCCGATGTCCGCTCTGTTGTCACTACAGCTAGAATGCAAGTTCTTAAACGCCAAGTTCAGTCCTTAATGGTTCATCAGGTAAAGATAAATGATATGAAGGCAGCTAAAACATAATGGTGTTGGGCTGTACTCCAAGTCTCAGATCATTTGATCATCTACATGACTATTCTTGTTGGGTGTCAATGTTCTGTACGCCCGAATAGCTAGTCTCTGGGTTTTCTTGGGAGTTGCAAGATGTGAGACTTCACCTTCTGTGCTGTTTTGTCATCGAGAATCACGTTAAACTGTATTTTGTTCTTTAGGATATCCTAAGTATTAATTCCGTAGCTCTCCATTATTAGACATAGCCCTTCTGTATGTAGTCTGTCTTCTCTTCAATAGGTACTGGTAGAGTTGTGACTCTTGGGTAGCTTATGACTCATAATCTTGTTTCTGACGAGTCTTTATTACAGTAAATCGTCCCTATTGTAACATTTTTGATTGAAAGTTAAATGCATACAAGGAAATCTAGTGAGGTCATACTTGCACGTTTCACCTAGCTTTGACTGGGCATGTGCCTGTATTTTCCAAACGTGCGTGTTAACAAAAGAACCCTGTCAGTATAGTCAGTGTACAGGTAGGTGAAGAAAACCAAGACCCCAGAATTAGATAGAGATTTGTTGCTTTTTTTAATTAACAAAAGAAGATACGGAGAGTGGAGGGGGCTGGTGTCCCTTCTTCCCTTTGAATTGTGGTCTTTCTGCATTAGAGAATGTAATTGATGTGTGTGTTGTATAATGTGAAAGAAAATGTGTAGATTTCATGGTGGAAGATTCACCTCAAGTACACACTGTTTTTCATTTATAATATGCCTAGCCAATCCTGAATTACTGCATAGTCCCATTTACTGTTCATGCTTTTCAATATGAACTTCTTAGCTATTGGGTATTAGATCAAGGAAGGCATAAGGATGTTTATATGGCTATATTTTAAAACACTGCTCTAAAGATTTTGGTAAATAGCTGTAAACGTTGTCCAGTTCTTCAGGTGACTGCATATAAGGTTCTTAACCATTTACTTCATTTCCAGCGTAAACTAGAAGCTGAGCTTCTGCAAATT
>NW_009626231.1:0-6924 GCF_000690535.1 Cariama cristata | reverse complement strand
AGCGTCACCAGGAAAAGAAGAGGAAGTTTTTGGAAAGCACAGAATCCTTTAACAACGAGCTTAAAAGGGTACAGCTCTTGCTTTTCTCCACTTACTCTGAGGAATTTGCTAGTTACCCATTTGTACAAAGGCTCTACCCGCTTCTGTTTAGTTCTGTATTCAATTACGTGTAATTACACAACTGATAACTGCAGTGTCCTAGCGTGTGGGTGTTAGAAAGCACGCAGTGTTTGTATTATTTCGTGCTCCTTCAGTGACCTTTAGTGGTGACATTCAGCCAGTACAGTTTAAAAGCACCTTCAGCTTTGACTGGACGAGTTCACTAGAGAACAGCTCAAGCGAGGTGGCCTACAGCCCCTGTGGAGAACATACTACTCTGTCCTTGGCTGTGTTCACGTGACAAGGTTGTTTATTTATCCCCCTTTTTTTGGTGGTTGTTAATATGCTTGTATCTCCCTCCCTAGTTACTGAAGCTTTTAATATAAACTTTGTCAAATCAAAATAATGTACTGCATGTAGAAATACTGAACTCATAATTGGGTTTTACTGATGTTTTATTTTTCAGTGTAACTGAGGTAGTAAAAGAGCTTTCCTTTTTTTCATTGCTAGTTATGCAGTTTGAAGGTGGAAGTGGACATGGAAAAAATTGCAGCTGAAATTGCTCAAGCTGAGGAACAGGCTCGCAAGAGGCAGGAGGAAAGGGAAAAAGAGGCAGCTGAGCAAGCCGAACGCAGTCAAAATAACATAGCAGCTGAGGAAGAACAGGCAGCTAACAAGATAGAGGAGAAGAAAGAAGAGGAGAGTGCTCCAATGGAGACAGGTAACTGCATTTGTAGACCAGCTTGAGAGTTCCTCGAAGGATCAGCATTAAGATATCTCTGTAGAGGCTCAGCTTAGCCAGGAGAAGTGCCCTGTATTTTTGCTGTTAGCAGGAAGAAAGGCTTCAGAAGGGCAACATTCAGAACAGTTAACTTCCTCTTGTTGAACACAAGTGTTTGCTTTCTTCTCATTAAATTGCTCCTTTTTAAAAGGGGAAAGGATAACATACCACAGAGCCCTGTGTAATGCTTTCTGTGTACTCTACCCAAGGGAGGGGGAAAAAAAAAAAGCTTTCTAAATGTAACTCACCTTTTAGACACTGGTTAGCTAGGAGCAACTGAGAGCGTTTCTTTGTCCCAATGTCAATGTCTAGCAGGGATGACAGATCAGCACTTCTTTCCATGCTGCTCTTACAAGCTGATTTGCAGGCCTTTTTTGTGTTCTCTACAGTGACATTAGAAAATACTACTGTATTTAAGAGTATCAGTGGCTAGTGTCTCAGTGAGTCATTGCTGTAACAGCATGAGTGTAAGGGAAAGGGGACCAAGGAGTCCCCTTTGAATTTTAGTGCTTCAGGTTTAACAAGGCACACTGCTTTCTTGTGGCTAGGCTTCTGAGGTCAGGCAGCTGCAGGGGACTTTTAGGACACTGTGTGGCAGGACCACGTGCATCCTAAGTGCTGAGAGGTCTTTCAGAGCTCTGCCTGTTACCGCACATTCTAAGTGTCAGAAATAACTGCTGTGGAGTACTTGGATTTGTTACAGATTCTGTTTCTTCCTGAATTCTATTTGCACAACCTTAATAAATGTATTGGCATGTAAATGACAATTTACCTGAGAAATGTCTTTTTACAGAAGAGCCTCACCCAGAAGAGAGCACCGAAAACCAGCAGAATGGCGAAGAAGGAACATCTACCCCAGATGATAAGGAGAGTGGCCAAGAAGGGGTCGATAGCACTGCAGAGGAGGGAACCAGTGACAGCAACACGGGGTCGGAGAGCAATAGTGCGACAGTGGAAGAGCCTCCTGCAGACCCCATCGTTGAGGATAGTGAGAAGAAAGAATAAATATTGACTCATTCATGTGTCTCTCTTTTAATGAAGTACTTCTTGATTTCAAAATGTGCTGCGCGGCTTTTGTATCTTCCTTGCCTGTATCACTTGCCTCCAAAGGATACTGGGTTTTAGGAACATGTCAGATTATCAGCATAGCGACTCAGAGGGGCCTTTAGAGGCAAAGGATATCTTGGAACAGACAGAAAAGAAAACCTCATGTGTCTAAACACAGCTGTTACAATATGCAGAGGTACTTACTCTTGCGTGGGATTTCTTCCTTAGAAAGATAGCATTGATTTTAGTTGTTACCTTAGAAATTGGGCCTCCTCCCTTTGTTCTGGTTACATGGCCACAGTGACAGTGTCGTCTTTGTCAAAGGCCCTCCTTGTTCCTTTGTGGCTGAAGCGAGATTCAGATTCGCATCACCTCTCTGCTGTGGCCCTCCTGACCCAGCCCCAACACGTCTGGTTTGTGCCACGTTGACGTTTGCAGCCGGGACGCGGGCGCCGTGGTCGTGGAGGCTGACGAAGCAGCACAGATGAGAAATGCGGTTAATGGCACTTGCTTTCTAGAGAGGTTAGAATGTTACTGAGGCATCCTAAAGTTGATGTTGGTATTAGGCAAAGACATGGTGCCTCTCCTGGGTATAACTTAAGAGCGTTTCCTTCATTTAAAAACCAAAAAACCCCACAGCCTAGCCTGAGTTACCACTGCTGCTTCAGTTCTTCCCCGCAAGGACGTCTACTGCCACTGCCCAGTTCTTTGCTTTTAAAGAAAGCTTTCAGTACTCACGAGTAGTGCTCCAAAATAAGGCTGAACGACTAGGCCTTAGGGGTTTCTTTGTGTAATCTTTGTTGTCTTCTATAGAGCAGCTGTTCTACAGCGATGGAAACTTGCTCGTGTTCTGCATGCAACGTTTCAGGAGACCCATTTCCGAAGGACCGAGTGTAGTTGGCTCAAAGTAAAGGATGTATCGTAGGGGTTCCGTCTGTGAGGCAGGATTCTTTTCAACAATAGTCTTCGCTTTCCTTTACCGATTAACTCCTTTCTTTGCTACTAAGCTATTCTGGTGTGACCTCAGCCAGAGATACGGCAAAGTACAAAGCAGGTGAGCATTTAAACAGGTACATGTTCTCTGAGCAGACAGCCGCTAATGTGGCACAAATGGTAAAAAACAGTTTTGCTTGCCATGAGCTTTTGAAACCTCTGGGAACTCTACAAATGTACTGAAAATGCCACATTTTGCCCTATGTGTAAGCAGAAGCCCTACTGAAAAAATACACTTCCTCGCAACAACAGATGCAAGCCGTTTGATGACTTTACAACTCTTAGGAGAACACATGATGCGTATGCTTCAATAAACTAGTATGTTTTTACGGAATAGTGGGTATATCACATGGTAATGTTTTTTAAATCCTTTTGGTCTTTTTTTTTTAATGGTCTAAAAATAATAAAATCCAACATGTTTGGTTTTTTTAAACTTACGGTGGTCTGGTTCTTGTCTGTTAAGGTAATGCCTGTATTTGATTTGGGGCTTTCATCAGCCCTTCTCCCTCTGAAGCCCAGAAGAGAACAAAAATGTGGAACTCATTACTGAAATACACTACATATGAAAAGTTATGCTGCAAAAGCACTTTGAAAACCAAAGTAAAAATTCCTGACTTGGTCTAGGCTTTGGTTTAAATGCTGGGTCTGTCTAGGAGGATCTCTGGTGATGGCTGTTGACTTTGAAAGCCAGTGAATGGGAGAAGTAGAGTAAATAACGCAAGTATTGGCAGACTTGTAATCTCTTTGCTTGTAGGCTTTTAACTACCTCCCTCCAAATTACCAGAAATAATTTTCATGTCACTTTAAGTAACATTTCCTACCTAAAGGGCTGAGAGGTATGAATTTACAGAAAGTATCATACTTGCAAGACACAAAGAGGAAGATGCAATTGTGGTCCAAATATTTAGTATCGCCAGTTTTTTCTGCTGATAAACTGCTGTGCGTTCTCCCTGAGGTCACAAGATTTCATGAGCTGATTTGGGCCTTTATTTCTGCTTGGAAGCGGTTATTAAACCGGACACTGCCCTGTATCCGCACACATAAATCGGTGCTGTCTCGTATGCGTATGAACTCGCTTCTTCAGGGTTGGCCTCGCAGTTTACAATTTCGTTTCATACTCTGAGATAAGCAAACCTTTGGGCGGTTGGTGCTGAGTGGAAGTTCCTCGTTCGAGTGCCTGCTGTAGTTCTTAGCATGAAACAGTGTACTGTAGGGTAACTCCGGAGAACTGATGTACACCCTGACCGTCAGGCTAAGACTGACCCCCACAAACGTACGCCTGCCAGGCGCTGCCCTGCACCTCCTTGTCCCCGTGGGCAGATCTGACCGAGGGCGTTCAGGTGCTGAAGGAGACGGGAGATGGGAACAACCAAATCGATTCCTACGGACAGCGTTACGGCTCCCACCCATCTGCAGAGGTGCGGCTGCTTTACCCACCAGAGACTGCTGCTGGGAAGGCGGTTGCAAAACACAACAGAAAGGAGGAAGTAACAGTCCAAACGGGATCGCTCATTCCTGTCTGTTCCATTCCCTTCCTCCCATCCTGGGATCTGTTCATGCTCCAGACCATGCAGAAACCAATGGAAGTGGTGCTGCTGTCAGCTCAGCTCCCCTTGACAAACCTTTTGATTATATAGAGATTGCTTTACATCTTCAGCTACACACCTGAAGTGTTATTTACTGCCTTTTGCTCTTCTAAAAAATAATCTTCTTGAGTGATTGTTGCTGCCAACATAAAGCTTTGATTTCTTAAATGATCCCAGCTGCTGCCGGGACTGGGGGCCTGACCGCAGAGGGGCTCAGGTGGGATGGGTTGGAGCGGGAGGAGACCGCACCTCAGGTGCTGCAAACACTTCTTGTGCAACGGCTTTTATCTGTGCAACAGCCTTGGGTTTGAAGGCCCTTTGTGCTTTTCATCTGCTGCGTATTCTCAAGGTATATGTAAATAACAGCAATTATTGGCAAAGGCAGGGTGTGTTGCAGCTAAGGGTGTGTATCTGAATGAGTGGGTGTCATCTTCAAGGGTAAAATAACTTCTGCAAGCATCGGAAAACCTCCTGAACAAATGCCCAGTGGGGAGTGTTTGACCAACCCCCGTGGGGCCTGGCAGAGGTGCCCACGAGGGACAGGAGCATCAGGGACCCGGTGCAGGAGAGGGTCCGGCCTCGTCAGAAACCCAGCTCCTTTGCCGTGCTCCTGCAACAGCCCTGCCTCAGCCCCGCTGCTCCTTGGGCTGCAGCTGGGATCGGGAGCCTGGTGCTGACTTGGCACCTCCAGCTGCCCGGCCACTAGCCACCTCTGACAGAGAGCAGCTCCTCGGAGCTCCTGATGAGCCAGCACGCCCACCTGGAGGTCCCCAGCAGGACCTGAAACCCTCCCACCAGGCAGATGGAGCAGATAAAGCCCACCAGCTTGTTGTGATTTTGCTGTTGGGCTCACTGGAGTTAGCCGTCTGCTTCCTCTGTGCTTTGTTTGGCAAGTGGGTGCGAGCTCCTGGACCCCTGGGGCTCCTTCTTCCTCTGGCTGTGGTGAGCATCCCCCGGCTCCTCCCGTGGGCGCAGGCTGGTGACATGGGGTGGCGTGGGGATGGCTGAGAGTGCCTGTGCTGCTGGAGACAGAGGCTGGGGTCCCTTCTGGGACTCGCCCCTGCAGCGCTGCCTCTAGTTCTGGGGTCCCCAACACAACAGGGATGTGGACCTGTTGGAGCGAGTCCAGAGGAGGCCACGGAGATGATCCGAGGGCTGGAGCCCCTCTGCTGTGAGGACAGGCTGAGAGAGTTGGGGTTGTTCAGCCTGGAGAAGAGAAGGCTCCGGGCAGACCTTAGAGCAGCCTTCCAGTACCTAAAGGGGCCGACAGGAAAGCTGGGGAGGGACTTATGACAAGGGCCGGGAGGGACAGGGCAAGGGGCAATGGCTTTAAACTGGAAGAGGGAGGATTTAGATGCGATATTGGGAAGAAATTCTTCCCGGTGAGGGTGGTGAGGCAGGGGCAGAGGTTGCCCAGAGAAGCTGTGGCTGCCCCATCCCTGGGAGTGTTCAAGGCCAGGTTGGATGGGGCTGTGAGCAACCTGGTCTGGTGGGAGGTGTCCCTGCCCAGGGCAGGGGTTGGGATGAGATGGGCTTTAAGGGCCCTTCCACCCAGACCAAACCCACCCACGGGGTGCCTGAGAGCTGGCGAGTCTTTCACACCCACGAGGGACTGACAAGGAAGTGAAGAGGCAAATCCAAAACCACCGCATCACAGCGAGGGAGTTGTTTTCTTTAGTTTGTTTTTCTCTTCAAGAAAAAACAGGCTTTTTTTTTTTGAGAGTCTGACTCATGCTTTGTGACCTCTGACATCACCACGGCGCTGCTGTTCGGTTCGTTCTGCAGGTAAAATCAAGTAGGCAAAGGTTCTCTTCTGTATTGGGTAGTTCTCAAAAATATGCTTTTATCTCGCCACAAAAATATACTTAGTAAAAGTTATTAAGAAGCCTGGGTTAAAAAAAATTGCTCTTAAAGCTTTTTGGATTTTTTTTGTTCATTAATGTAATTATTAGATTTTTATCACCCCCAAAACCTTCTGACCTACCAAACTGAAATATAGTAACAGGTACGTAGCATGGTGCAGGCCCCAAAGGGTAAACACTGAAAGGTATTTAGATGTTAAAATATGAACTAGGCAACTGGTGAGACTGTTCAAAAGCAATTCGGCAGGCCAAGGGCTTCGCTCCTGGTGAAACCCCGGAGACGGCCCCTGAAGAGCTTTACGCACCCCAGCACCCTTCCAAAGCACCACCGACACGGTGGGGTTCCTGTGAAAGGCAGAAGTCTCACGTTTGTGCAGGAGCTAAGCTTTGGGGGGGGGAAAGCTTCTGGAGAAACTGAACAAGGATTTTAAAAAAAAAAAAATCACCTCTGCATCACATGGGATGGCCTTGCAAAGCTGATCTGCTTCCCGCAAAACGAAGGCTTCAGCTGTAGGAGCGGTGCTTACGTAAAGGATTATCCCTGTGACAGAAAGAA
>NW_009626230.1:0-1091 GCF_000690535.1 Cariama cristata | reverse complement strand
GCCCCTCAGACTAGAATTGGCACTCCACAAAAGGTAACAGGAATAAGACAGACATCCCCACCAAGTCTGTATGTAGCCAGGTCAGGTTTACAGGAGTTATGGGTGTGGGGTCTGTACCACATCAAAGCTGAGTAAATGCTTCAACTGCACCTGAGTTAATCCAAGCCAAAGCCAACCAGCTGTGCAGAGAGCCAGCTCCATTGTCTTGCATCCACAACATAGTTAGTCTGCAACCTGGATAAATAGCCCATGGAAAACTGAGAGTGAAGCACACAATATATCAGCAAACTCTTGGCATGTTCAGGTAGCAACATAATTTATTTCCCATAGACTGTGCATACAAAGCTGAAAACAGAATGTCCAACTTTCACAGAGAAACTGGGAAAGATTCTCCTTTTTTCTTTAATAACTTCATATAGTTTTGTCTATACATACCAAAACAGTTAATTAAATGTCTGGCTTAGGGAGAGTCCCTATGTACTGTAGAACTGATTTTGAGTCCATGTCATTACTAACCTTAGCTCAGACTATAACATGAGCAAGAGAACAAGTTATGAGGGTTTGAGTAGTTGGCTAAAACCTGGAAAACACTTACCATTACTATCTAGGCTCAAGCTGTAATGGTTCCACACATATATTTTAAGACCTTTGAAGCAGGACAGCCCTATATGATCAGGAACAGTCTTAGAACCACTAGCTTCAGCTTCTTTCTCAAGCCTTATCTTAACTGACTCACTTTGCATTGAGTCACTCTGTTTTGAGTTTCAGAGATTGCATAGCTTCCCTCACCAGAACCATCTTCTAGCACTGACATCTCAAAGCTTTCTACAGGTTTATAATTCCCAGAGCCTTTTTATTGGGATTGTTGATTCAGCTCAGCTGTGCCCTAAAACCCATTTGCCCCTGACAGAGTTGTAATCTAGTTCTTCAACTGATCATGTTAAAATCTAGTTTCTCAGCTGATCATGTTAATCCAATGACCTCTGCTTTTTGAGAAGAGAAGGGTAACTGAGTCCCCTTCAAATGAATACCCTCTAGGTATTTCTTCCATGGGGACAGAAAGGTTCTCACAGCTCACAAGTCTAAATTCT
>NW_009626229.1:75176-107152 GCF_000690535.1 Cariama cristata | reverse complement strand
AAGGCAGCCTCCCCACAGCAAGCACCCACACACCCCATCCCACCCCATGCACCAGCCCAGGCCCCAGCCTCCATGCACAGCCACCCCACAGCAGAAGAGGAGGGGTCCTGCCCTGGCACTGACCTCTCCTCCCTTAGACCCAGGCCATAGCGCTGGCCCCCATCCCCTGCAGCTCTCTGCCTATGTGCAGCTGGCACCGGCTTTGAGGGAGAAAAGGGGGTGGGAGAGGGGGGCTCTCCTGAACTGCTTCCAGATCTGATGCATATGGTGCATTTCTTCTCCGGGAATGAAACCCTGAGATGGAGGAATGTAACTGGGAAAGTCAGCCTAATCCCTCCTGCTGGGAACTGCACCCCTAGTTACCCCACAGGATTGACTGCTATCTTCCTCTCCTCCTCCGGCAGGGCTTTGTACCCGCTCGGTCATTTCCCCCGTCTCCCCTTCCTTAGCGTCGCTACTTCCATAAGGATATATTCTCTCATTTAGGCAGTAAGTATCTCAGTACTCAATGATCTATATCTGTCTTCGTTCAGGTAATTGTTTTTCCGCGTCAGGGATAAATCCTCTTGAGCTCCAGAGTACAGTTACACCCTCAGATCGGTTCGAGTGCTTGCGGACAGGGTTCTACACGTTAGTAACCCTCAGCAAAAAAACGTCATCTGCACCACATTGCAATTGAGGAGTTAACAGTCAGAAAACGCTCGGCTATTCCTTGCATTTGCTTTCTCCCTGTTGCATAAATAACTGGGGTTTTTTTCTGTATGTGATAATGTAATTTATGCAACAACATAAAATCTGTGTGTTGGTCTGTATGTGTAAAATGGTTTCCTTTTTATCATTTTCATATTGTATTTGCTAAATGCTATGTCAGGATAGCTTCCAATCAGCACATGACTGTACATTCAGAAAAACTCCAGCTTATGTGAACTAGATCTTGATCTGGCACACTGGAGAGCTCAGTCTTTAAGTCATTAAGAGGCAGAACAGCTGGAAATGTCATTGAGGACTCAGAGAAAGTTTCAGTCCAGTCCGGGTCCAGTCCCAGACTGGGAGGTCGGAAGGACCAGACAACAGATAGGAAAAATCAGAATGAGGGTGAGAGCTGGAGCCTGCTTTGCGCTTAGAGAGGAGGAGGAGGAGGACAGCCTGACAGCTGGGGCTGTACGGGGGGAAACTGTCACAAGGTAGATGGTCAGTATGGGATGAAAATGGGTTATCAGCCATTAAACACCGGGGCTAGGGGGTTTGGGGAGACAGGCAAGTGAGGAGGGCAGCCAAAACCTTGTAGAAGGGATAAAGCAGCAGAGATGATCTGAAGCTCTGCCTAATGACTGATGTTTTGATGGCTTGCTACCAGGACAAGAATATTGTCAAGGGTTTTTGTAAGTGGGTGAGATCCTAAAAAGCTTCTTTCTTAGAAAAGGGGAGCTTCTTCGTTATCTTGAATTCTGGAAAAGCAGGCATGCTGTTTACTATTTTCTAAAGGTAAGGACCAAGAGCAGTGCAGAGCTCTCCCTAATATGCAAAGAGAAGTCAGTGCATAAGCTCTTACTGACAGTGCTAGAATGAATATATATATATAATATAACTTTTGGGTGTATCTACTAAAAAAAAAATCTTTCAGAAGTATCAAAGGTATGTTTTAAGAGTTTAACAGATTCTAACTCCTCATGTTGCTTCACTCTTAAGGGTTAAATCTGTTGCAAATTGAAATTTCTTTTTAGAAAAAAGCCTCTGGGTCATGGTATGTAAAAAACTCAAAAATAGAAAGCATCTTTTCAGGATCCCATAACTGTCTGGTAATTTGATCCTGCCTGCCTTCATTTTCCTTCAAATTTTCCAAAATAATTTCACTTTTGGTCCGAGATGAAAACTCAAAAATACCACTAAAAGTAATAATGATAATGAAAATGTTGGAAGCTATGAAGAGGCGAGAACACCAGCTGAGACTGAAATGCCCCTGTGGCCATGGGAAGCCACAGTTTGTATTTTTGTGTTTCAGAGATCTGTTCCACTGTTTAGCAATGACTGATAGTCTTCTTTTCCTTCCTTTAGAACTTTTTTCTTTTTTTAATTGTAATTTGGTCTTTCAAAAATGTTGCTCTTTCTTCCTTTCCAGGCTTATTCTCATATTTTATGGTGACGTACAGAGAACGTCTGTAAACAGAGCAAGTGCCTGAGAAATACTTTTTCTCCCAAGTGAGGTGACAGAGTGTTGCTAGCGCTCTGGGACCAGAGTAAAAAATGGTATTTAGCAAGAAGAAGACATTTTTGTCCTACGAAAATTGTCAGGATTTTTTAAATCTTGCTTTTCTGTTTGGGGACAAAAGGGAAAGCTTTCAAAGTTTGTCATGAAAAATGAAGGCCGGCAAACAAGTGATTCTCTCAGAGCGGTCTGATGGCTGGGATGTTCATGCCGGGTGTCAGGGATCCGGGTCAGAGTCATGGTTATATCATTCTCTCACATCCCACATGTTACTGCCTGCTCCAGGGCATCAGTCTCTCTTCCTCGAGCTGCTCTGCTTTCTCTGGTCACTGGGAAAGGTGCTTGGGCCTGGTGAATGTCTTATTCATCAGATACCACTTTAGGTCAGTCAATGCTGGGCTATTTGTGCTAAGTAGAATAGCTCCGGCATAGCTGCCTCTCTCTTCCTCCCCACTTCCACAATTGTTAGGACTTTGTGTACAGTTTAAGCTGACCTAGCTGCTCAATTCCACTTTTCACTCAACTCCCTGAGGCAGATTTCTACTTCCACTTTTATGCCAGCACTCACACTTGTCTCATTCTTGGCGAGCAGGTTTGTGCAGCTAAACTGGTGGAAAATTACTCCTTTTTGGGGTAGAACTAGCTTTGTGTGTGCCTGAATTGTCTCACTGCAGGGTGAGTTCAATGGGAGTGCCAGCGGAGGTGCACGCATGCAGATGGATGGCAGGACAATGGCAGTGCCACCTTGGATTATTTTACAGTGCTGTGGAACTGCAGGCTCAGGCAGAAATTCCTGCTCCACCTAATCTTAACCATCTGAGTAGGAATTTGGAGGAGGTTTTCTTTTCTCTCTCGCTATATCAAGAATGAATTTGATCTGGAACCTAAAAAGCTTTCCCCCATATCATCAAAATCAGTAAAATCTCATGATGACAAACCAGTTTTCTGACTCAAATCCCTGCATTTCATCCTAAAATTCCCTATCTAGTTGTAGGGGGAAAGAAAGACCATGACTACTAGAACAACATACATTAAAGCAACTAGTTAAAAATCCTACTCCAGCACCACACAAGTGGTGCTGCGTGCCCTGTGCTCTTGTTGGTGATAGAAGTCATGCAATGCCCTGACAGACCAAAGTCCAGTTTTGTCTGAGGAATTCTTAGGATCCCCAAGCACACAGGCACTGGAAATGATCCTCAGCCATGCTCTGGTGACATGGAGCATGACCATGGTTCAGCTCCCTGTGGGCAAAGGAGAGCAGGTTTGAGCTTGCGTATGTTCTGCAAAGAAGGGGTTCAGGTGTTGCAGACTGTTCCCAGCTTCACTGTACTGCTGTTGGAAAAGATTTTAAATGTAGCCTGACCTGGTCCATGGTTGCATTAAAAATGTGATAATTGGTGTGAGTTTATAATTAGTTTATTACAATTATCTCGTTTAAGTTATGTTTGGGGGATGAATTTCCAATCTTGGCTTGTATTGTCAGGTGCTAGTAATTTTGAAAAATGATTAAACATTTGAACTAAGATTTCTTATGTGCACCTAAACTCAAAAGCAATCCTTAGAATAAAGCTGTGCAAAGAGCTTGTTTTCAAACGACATTGAAATGCATTTTTTTTAATGTTCTCTTATAGCAGTTTTTAGAAATTAGACCTCCTCTTCTAGAAACTAAAAAGAGAAGAGGCAGTCCAGCAGATCTTATTCATGAAAAATTCCCCAAACCCTTCTAGTCAGTGGGAGTTTCACACCAAGAAAGGCCACAAGATGAGGTAAGAAGCACTGTTTTAATCTGAGCTAACTAAATTTGTGGAGAAGTGTGAAGTTAGTAATAGATTTGAATAATGTTATACCTAGTCAAGGATATTTTCATACTTCAGGTTCACACAGGTTCTCTCTGTTCACGTGTGGTTTTTAGCAGTGTTTTTGACAATGGGTGTGTCTGTGCAATTTTTATTCCTGGTTTTGACTTTTTAGTGGGAGATAAGTGGAAGTCCTCATCCCTAATATTTTTAGATCCTAAAGGCCAAGAACACATCTGTTCTCCTAAACCTCCTTAGGCTTTCATCAAAATACATTAATTACATCTCTTGGGGCTGGCAGCCTTACGGATAACAAAAAATGTTCAGAACTTCCTATTATGAGATCCTTACCTTTAGGTGCTTCTTACCTTTTGATGCTCATAATCATCAGGGTTACAGTTTTACTTACTGACCATCTGTCATAGACAGGTTTTTTTAATATATTAAAAACAATTAACAATTTCTTAGGCGTAGGAAAATATTAAAAGAAAACAGAAAACCTGTTCTATCCTTTGAGAAGCTTTGGTTTCTGTTGAAATATGAGTTGAAATTTGGGGGGTGCCAGGGCTTCGTCTTTGCCACACGTACGAAAGTCCATAGAAATTATAGGCCCTTTTCCACTCTTTGCAATACACACAAACTTTAGACTTAGCTTTTAGCATCTAAAATCCCTGAGCTGTTGCCCACAGAGAGAACGTTTGCCCTGCTCAGGGCTGACAGAAACATTTCTGATATTGCAGCTGTAAAAACTGCCTGGTCCAGTGAATAAAGGCCATTTTTGCCATATCCTCAGTGATCCTTGTGCTGCATCCAGGCAGCACGATGAGAAAACTGACTGAAAACCAGAGGGAGCGAGACTCAAGCATGGAGAGGGATGAGTCTACCTCTGGACCAGGAGAGGGTCTGCTATGAAGAGAGGATCTCGCCCACAGCTGGGTGCTTCAGGAAATGGTGAGTTGGAAAAGGCTGTGAAATGTAGCTAGGAGGAGGGCTGGGAGACTACGATTGTATGAGGAGCCAAAGGGTGAAGAGCCTGGGGAACGGCAGGACACTGCGATACGAACCACAGGAGGGAAGAGAGAGGAATAATGTGTCTGGGCAATAGTAGGTGAAGAGCCTGGGGAACAGCAGGATACTGCGATATGAGCCATGGGAGGGAAGAGAGAAGAATAATTTGTCTGGGAAATAGTAGGCTGAGGAAATCGTGGGGGGAATTATAAGTTGAAGCTGATAGAAAAGGAGTGAAACAAAGAGATTGGTTGAGGACCTGAGGGTCTGGGTATGTCCAGATGAAGCAGATCTCAGACTGGCAGAGATGGAGGGCAAAGCCTAGACCTTGCTGGGTAATGAAACCATGGCTGGGCTGAAAAACCTGATAAGCAGAGACTGGGTGGAATAGGTGGGTAGACTGGGATTGGGATCTCCACTGGCTGCATGCTGGAAGGATACCTAATTAGAAGTGTATATGTTATTGCTTGCTATTCTGTATGATCCCGTGAAATACGAGATTTTGACAGTAACAACATTTTAATACCTGCATTGGCTATTTTTACTAAGAATTTATTAGTTTTAAAAATTCTTCTTCCTGCAAATACTGTTGCTGTTAGACTTTTAAGATTCAGAAAGAGGGACAGGAAAAAAACTATTTATCTGTTTATCTCTAAAAGAGCAAAATAAACGTTTGGTCAACACATGTTTGCACCAGCTATTCCTGACTTCACCACTTGCAAATTGCAGCACCATTGGCAGCAGAGAGAAGAGGTGATTGTAAGAAATTTATTTTTATAAAGAAACTGCTCGAGTATGGTATAGGACTTTTTGCAATACAGGTCCCAGCCTCTCTAGAGGCTTTCCCCGCTTTTCTGGTTGAATCAGGCTGTAAAAGCAGTGCCCTCTGCTGCCCAGGACAAACAGTGCTGTGCTAAGGGGGGCTAACCCAAATCACCCAAGCATCCTTCAGAGTGCTATGCTATTTTGCATGCGTACTGTTTCTTTCGAATACACGTGTTTGCATGAATTCAAACAAGTTACATTCCCTCTGGCTGCTGAAGGTGACTATTTGTATTCACTGCTGTAGCACTTCTATTCTTTGAGCTCAGATCAAACGTAATCAAATGATGTTATAGATGATCCTCGTTTCTCTGAATCGGAGGTTTCATAACCAGCCTGAAGAAATAGTTTGCTCTGCACTGGTAGACCAATGACCTTGCAGTGAGCTTTGCAACATGAAAGTTCACACTGAGTTTCTTTTCCAATGTATCTAGTAGCCCATAATAGACATATCATTTTTGGAATCTGGCTCGGTGGGAAATGGTAGGTAAATAATACAGTCATGCTGCTAAAATATCTGTATTGTATTAGAAATGAAGAGACCTATTAGCTGGTTGTACAGGGTAGACACTGATTAGTGATTCTCCTTTCTAGGGTTTGAAATGACTAATTTTCTGGTCCCTGTGGGAGCTGCTTTCAGCTGAGGCTGACAGTTGTGGACAGACACTCTGGGTGGATGTTTTTCTGTGATGGCTTTCTGTGATCTCAGTCTGCACAACTGCTGCCACTCTGAAGCTGGAAGGACTGATCACAGCGGGAAAGAGCAGCTTTTGTTGAGTTCAGTTCCTTCCAGGTCTTTGGCTCTGGTTACTCTGAAAAACAGGAGTTGTGCTAGAAGCTCAGGACTGAAATGTTCAGGGCAAGTCAGCCGAGTTGTTGGGAAGCAGCTTGTCATGTGCGGGGTTTGGATCTTTGTACAATGCGAAAGACTGGGAGGGATGTTGTGGAGAACACTAGAGTGCTTAGGGGGAGCTGGGGATTGCGTAGGAGAAAGGTCATGGGAAAAAAATAATTTGAGAATAGTTAGGCATAAAAATGTTCTTAAGAAATATCTTATGGAGGGCGTATGGCAGATTTTGGAACACCAGCAATAATGTTTGAGGTGATCTTGTTTTCAGACATCAACGTTCTGAGCTCAGTGAGCTACTCAGAGCTTTGAATGACACAGATTCAAGTCACCGGTAGATTTGAAGGAGCTTTTCCTATGGTGCTTTTCCTTAATCAGAGCATTAAAGTCTGTATCCTATCTGAGTACAACGCAGATAACGATTCCTTTTCCTGAGCCGTTTACTATGTTCCCCAGCTATGTTTACTTCCTGTCCTAAATTATGTAACATGGCTATGTGTGAAGCGACACCCGTACCTGCGAAGAACCCATTTGTGTCAGACCTGCTGGTTATCTTCATGCAAGGAGAAGGAGTTGTGCCTGCCCAGCCTCCTAGCATTTATACAGTTGCTGTAGGACGCTGCTGAACATGAAGAGATGCAGCGCTGACGACTGACTTGCCCTCAGGACTGTGGTGATTCACTCCTGAGAGCCCCATGGACCTTCCCAGTGCTGGTCAGAGGTGCCCATACTGTCCTTTCTGCAGAACTGCTAGCTTCTGCTTTCACATAAACTCTTGCCTGACAGGTAGTAGTTTTACTCTTTTAGGAAGAGACGAAATGCATTTCTTCAGACTAGTGATAATATTTTAGATGTCTTACCTGCACAATGGCCTCCTTTCCCAATAGAAGAGGGAAACTAGTGATTACTGCAAATAATGGCAATATCCTTAGGCTCCTGCAGGCTTTTCACAATGCAGATTTCTAGTGGTTCTCTCATAAATTACAACTGTTCTTTTGGAGTAGGGAAGAGGAGGACATGGGCTTAGCTTGAGCTGGAACTCCGGTCTCATTTTCTGTCAAATATCTGTGCTCAGTTTCAAGAGACGATGCCACTCAGCAGCATTGCCTGCTTTTAGCAGACACATGACTTAGAACCTGTACTGACCTGTCAAGCTCTGTGCACAGCAGCATCTTTGATAAAACTGACTCCCAGCACAGGCTCATTGTTTCCAGCTCCAGGGAGAATCAGAATTTGCACGTTTCAGAGCTGCCTAAGTGGCGGTGTCAGGACGTCAGAGACTGACAGTGATGATTATGCCGCAAGGAGAGGAAGACAGATGGGTTTGACATTGCAGCAGACTGTAACTGTCTAGTTTTATATGCTCAGTTTAATGCCAAAGGGCAATCAATTTTAGCCAGGGCAATTAATTTATTTAAATCCAACTTGGCAATTTGGCTAAATTTTTTTTTACTGGAGTCCTCTTCATAAGGAAAGGTGCCTGGAAAGGCACTATGCATTACACCAACACCGCTGGGTTGAGGAATTAGGACCACACCGTGCAGCATAATGCATGCACCTTCAGAGGGCGAGTGTTTAGCACTTTCAGCTTCATCATCTACAGTACAAGTAGGGACTATCTCATACTTTTGCACACAAGAGATGGGGAGCTGGAGAGGGAGTTTGGGAAAACACCTCACTCATATATTTGAAAATGTAAGACTAGGTAGCTGCTCCTCTCTCTGCTTGGCTGCGGTGGCAAGAGAGCAGGGGGGAGGGTAAATTTAGGGGATGTATGTAAATGTATGCGTTGTGGGATCAGGGCCTTTTGCTGGACCTAGGTCGTGAGGGATTTAAGTCAAAAAGGGCTACGTCAGTGAAAGCTTCTGTTGTTGCTCTGTTCTTCAAAGTGAACAGCAAACAGAAAGTCAGAATACTTTAGAAAGCAGCTTTGTAGCTACTTCTTCAACTACGAAATCCTGTTTTCCATGTGGGGTTGTGTAATAGGCTTCAGGAGAGCCTTCTGGGAAGGCCAAGAGTGGGATCACCCTTATGTTGGGATATTCCATAAGGAAATACCCGCAGGCTTTCCTCATTCTCTCAACAAGCTGCCCGCTTTGCTTACATCACCAGGTGATCCTGCATCACATTCCCCTTTTTTCCATCTTCCCTGCTGTCTTCTTGTTCCTCACTATCTTCTCCAAACTCATACTGCTAAGACCCTATATACCATGATGCTAGTACTATAAGATATATATCATTAAGACTGAAAACAGCACTACAAGTCAAGGTGAGAAGGCATGGATCAGAGCTATAGCTTAGTCTGGCTGTCCTTCCCAAAACAAGCATTCTCGCTGTGACATCACTCTGACTATATTCTTCAGGGGAGGCACGGTGAATGCCCTGCATGCGTACTTCCTTACCTTTGGATCCATAGTTCGTCTAACGTTGTCTTATCAGAGTTTACTAGAGGTGGTGATCCCTTATGAGATAAAACGTTCAGAGGCTCTTTGACGGGCTCATTGTTTTTGAGTGAACCTGTGAGGTAAAAGAAAGCCAAGAAGGTGTTAAAACAGTCGTTTTCTTAAGGGTCATCTTTGCTTTTACTGTAGGTCGTGGTTTGGTTACACCAAAGGCAATAGGAAGACCACAGACACAAAGATAGCTACATTTTAGCTTCAATTTTCAAATCGAGTGTCATCAGCTTGCACAGTGCCAGATTGTACAGCCTTTGCCACAGCTGCAAATGCAGTTGAGAAAAGGTGAGGGCAGATATATGATACCAGTTCTTATGTATACAAGTAGCACTCTCACCACTGAAAACTGGGTCCCAACATGAGTGATTTTCAGTGCAAATCTTTAAGCAGAAAAGGTTTAGCTGTGTGTGCCTGCGCATGCCAATATTTGGTTTCCCAAGTCAGGGCTTCATTACTGCTCTGCTTTCAGGCACACAGTAGATGTTCAGTTTGCTGGATAAATCAAGGCTAGATTTGGGTGAGACAGGAGCTTTACTTTTAATTGCTTCTCTGATTTCCCTCAGATGAACCTCTGATCCTTTCACAGGGAGCCAAAGTTGTATTAAGTCCATGGCTTACTACTGCAGTACTTGGCAGGAGAGGATGCATCTCACTTTTCGAATGAAACCTCCTGTTGTTTGAGGCTTGTTGATAAATGGCCTTCTTGTTCTTTATTAGAAATATTTTGGTCTAAGTCATAATTCTGTTTGCATTTCAAACTGGTGACAGCACTGGCAGGTCAATGCTCTGACTGAAGCCGATTTCTGATGCACCCTTTTAATCAATGCTACAGATTTTGACAGGGAAAGGGTGAAATCCAGACTTTTAACACTCCCTAAAACAGTGCTGAGGGCTTATGAAACACTAGTTTGAGTTATTCTCTTTGCCTTTTGAATAGTTTAAACACTTTATCCTTCTGTTAGAGGAGATAGCTTAAAAAAAAACCAAAACCAAAAACAAAACCAAACTCTTTTTCCAGTTAAAGGAAAGCATCTATTATGTTTTACCACTCCTGGGCTATAAAGCAAAGCAAGGCTGGTGCAAAGGCTGCCTATATAAAAGCCTTTCCCACTGGATTTACATTCTTTAAAATTATTTTTCATGTTCTCATTTCTTGAGTCTTTATTTTTCCCATTTTGTACCCCACTTTGTATTTTCCCCTGTGTCTTTCCCTCTCTCCCTTTCTTCTTTCCTTCCTCTCTCCTCCCCCCCAGTCATTCCCTAAGCAAAATGAGAACAAGTTAACATTTGAGCTTGAGTCAGACTCTTGGATAGCTGCTGTTCAAATGGGTTTGAAGTCAAGATAAAAGAGCTCACCCATCCCTTGCTTCCATGCACGTCAGCAAATGCTGTCAGAAGTTCCTGCTACAAATGAGGCTGGTGTAGGAGTGCCCGCTGTCCAGTTTCGGGGAGAGGGGGTGGAATCAGTGGAGTAGAGGGAGAGGGTAGAAGAGCTGCTTACACAATCTTAGCTGAATTTAAAAGCCGTAGCTCTGAGCTGGACTTGCTACGGTCATACTGGAGAAAGAGCTATTGCTCCTAGCCCAGGTCTTGCTGTACGGACTGGAGAAAAGGAATGTTCCCAGTGTGTCTTGCTGAACAATTGCAGATATGGAAGAAAAAGCCCTGTTTGGAACAGATCCTGTTTCAGCAGTGGTAACACAGAGAGGGGGTGTGTGGGAGAGAAGCGCAGGTCAGCTTCTGTGGATGCTCTAATGAGCTGCTAAGAGAGAAGCCCTTCTTTTAGCTTGTCCTTCCTCAATGACACTGGCTAGACAGGAGGGATGTCCTCCTGTGCCGTTGTCCTGATGCCGTGACTCCGCAGATGTAGGAAGAAGGTGGTCCTGCTGCAGTAGCACCAGCAGATAGCAGGGGAGAGGGCCTCCTCAGCAGCGGTCTGGACGCTGTGACGCTCGGGGAGTGGGAGAGAGGGTGAGTCTCTGCAGTGCTGGCTCTGCAGCAGTGCTCCGGGAAGGCGGTGAGAGGACAGCTCTGCTCTGGTCCTGCTGCTGCACCGGCAGGGTGGAGAGCAGCTCTGCTCTGGCAGAGGAGACGCTCAGTTTATCCACAAACCTCATTGCAACAGTAGCAGAATATTAAACAGGAGCTCTTTGCTCTGCTGCTGTCTGCTTGGAAACTTGGAGAAGGGAGGGAACTTTCCTTCTGTCCATGCCGCAGGGTTGAATGGGCCTTTATACTGCTGAAATAGCGTGGCTCCCTTGGCGAGGCAGGCAGGAGACACCTATTTTCTTGGGGACATTTCCCAGACCTCCTTTATTTTGGGGTGGAGGGTGTCTGTTCTTTGTTTTCTTAGAGAACCATGTCTGCTTTCAGGGGCTGAAGCAGTGCGCTTTACTACTGCGTAAGAAAGCCATAGCTTTCAGTGACTTGCATAGCACTCAAACATCAGGAGTGGTGGTGTATCGTTTTTACTCATGCAGCTAGCCAAATTTCAGAGTCCAGTGCATTGTTTCTGTTAGATTATAACCTGAAGATAGGATAGATATCTTTGCTATCTTTATTTACAAGGAGTTATAAAATTCAGTTTCTCTGAACACCTGGGAGATGAAGCAAAGGCCATTTTCTGTGTTCACAGCTCTAAGTCTCTCATTTAGACTTTAGATTAAAACCACTTCCAGTTTTTTCTTGCAGCCCTGTTTCCAGTGCCTCTGAGTGTATTGCAGTAGCTCCTTTCCTGGCTCACTCTTCAGCTTCTCATATCTTTCTTTCACACACAGCTGCTCAGACAAGGTGCCAGCTCAGTGAAAGCCTGGCCTTGCAGTCATGCTCTGTACTGTTCCTACTCAGAGAAATCCAACTTGTTCCATGTCTACTGAAGCCATGGCTGAGTTGCATGTATGTTCTGGATGGTGTCCCTGTTATTTCAGCCTCCTAGTTCAAAGAAAGGGAGCTTAGGTGTTTCTTACAGCTGTCTTCAATGCAAGGTGGCAGCAACTGCATTTTCAGAGAAGTCTTGCTCCCCTCTCCTAACACTTCATTGCAATTTCCACAGGCTTGGTCCCTAAACGTACTGCTCTGTTTCCTCTATACGCCGCTTAGCTACTTCTATAGATCTCACTATTTTTGAATATGTCCTTTTTGTGTGCTAAAGAAGTTCCTACTTCGTTGACAGCTTCATGTCTTCCCCTGTTTAAATTATTTTTCTCTTAGAGAGCAAAGGGGTGGCAGAGCAGAGTCCCACATATGTTTAGATTCTCCGCAGTGAAGCACATTGAAACATCCAACCATTTTGCATTTCCAAGCTGATCAAAGAAGGATGGCACCCCTTTGCCAGCTGTGCCATAGGGCAGGGGTCTTCTATAACGTGGTGACCGCTGAGCCACTTCTACCTTCCCTGTCCCTTTTCTAATCTCATTGACTCCTATAGTTCCTAATCTCACTGGAAAAGGAAGCATAATGCTGTTTGTGTCAGTACTCACCTGTAGCACGCCCCATGTGCATTGCTTCTCTCGAAGTCTTTCTTTTCCCTCTGCTCGGCAGCCTCATGGACCGGTAGTACCTGGAATTTCTTTGAATGGCAATGTAATGTGTGTGCAAGTCCCTGTCGTGCGTCGCCGAGTTAGCACCTTCTGACTCTTCCTCACCTTCAGAGACTGAACCTGATGCTCTCAGTACCTGCTGAGAAAGCCCACCGATGGAGAGCCGGTGGTTGGCTTCTCTCCCGTTCCCATCCATGGCTTCCAGATCTTGTCTCTATGGCAACTGAAACGATGGATCAGCAGCAAAGCAGCAGAAGACAGGTAGCCTCCACAACTCCATCAGCTTTATCTGAATTAGAGCTGGAGACGGACAAACAAAACACAACAAAATAGGAAAAGAAAGGACAAAGTTCTGGTTAGGTCGGAGGCTGTAGCGCATCATCTGTTTACGATAATGGGGACTTTCCAGGATTTTTTGTCTGAGATCAATCTGAAATCATCACCTTACAAACCTTATTCTAACGTCCTAAATGTTGCTTTGACGTGCTCATGATTGTCATGCCGTGACACAACGTAGCGCTACAGCTGTCACTGGAAAAATGTTGGGTTTGCTCAGTTGATGACCACTCCCTTTTGTCACTTGCGAGCAGTAGATTACTAGGTGATTTAGAGTGGAGGCAGGTAATGGCCATGTCCTTGCTTTTTGAGGGGGAAAATGTTACAGAATAGAAAGTAAAGGCTGAAGAGAAAGCTCTGTTAATCTGTCTGTTATCTGTCTACTTCTCCTAGTAATAGAAGAATTAATGCCTTTTACAGCACTGGGTGCCTCTAACACTTATTAACAATGCTCACTCCTGCGGTGCAGGTAAGTGAGGAAAAATCCATAACTGTCAAGAAGTGAAGGTAGAAGAGAGAAGATTATGTGGCAATAGAGAGTGCAGAGACTTGATTTAGTTTCCCAGAGTTGCCTTCAAGTGCCAGTGTACCCTTCAGTGCCACAGGGACTTCAGCACAGGGGTCCCGCTGCTCTGTGTGTCGGTACATGGACTATGCCAGTACTCCCAGGCATTTTTATGAGGCAAATCACTACAACAGCAAAACAGCAGTTGATCCTTCAGCCTTTGCAAGACTGGGTAAAATGTGAATTGATTACTTAAGCGTTCGCTGCTGGCTTTGTCTTCTTGAATTCTTACAGCTGTCAGAGCCTTTCTAAGTACATAACGTGATTTTGCGACTGATGAGGCTATCATGAATAGTAGAAAGAGATGCTGTATAGGAAATGTGAATATAAAATTGACAGTTTGCTGAGAGAAGGGCATAAAATAGTGCTATGGATTAGTCATTAGATGCTGTTTTGAGAAGTTACGTGTATCACTGGTTTGTTACATTACAGTATGTCCAATATACAAGATCCTCTATAAGGTAAACGTCTCGATTTTTGTTCTGGGTCTTCTGCAATCTCTATGAACCCACCTGTGCCACAAACCTTTTTCTTACTTGCCCCCAGGGTCACTCCGGCTGACCATGGGACATCAGGGACAGTTGGGACATCATCTGTGAATCCTCTGCTTTCCACAATTTTTGAGGGCCCTAAGTTTTATCCTTATAAAGGGAGGGTCACTACCTGAAATCATGTGCTGGGCCTGAGCCATTCTGCTTCCTGGCACTACAGATGAAAAAGTCTGCTTTCTTGTTTCATAACCTGAACCACAGCATGCAGCTCACAGCTGCTAAATTTGGATCCTGACTTCAATTCTGCCAAGACTTTTGGACTGTTTGGAACTGGTGGTTGCTCTGGGACTGTTTCCAGTGTTACTGGAAGTATATGAAGGACCCATTTGTTGGTTGCGGTGTTAAGTTTGGTTTGTAAATTACTCTGAGGTATAAAGATTCACTAAGCCTGTTTCTGTTTCTGTGGCTTTGTGGAACAGTGAAATAAAACCAGCTGCTGTTGGAGACAGCTTGAAAAGAAAGAAGAGGCTATTTCTTCTCCTGTGCCTTTCTTACTGTCCCATGGCTAAAGCCCCAAAGGCTTGATCCTTGCAACTGTGATGGAAGCATTTCTGTTAACTGGACCACAATTAATGTTACGCCTATAATCCTTCCTAACCCTAAACTTTAACAATCACTTTTTTTTTTATTTATTTCTCTTCTATAAACTGTTTTATGCCTTGCTGCTCAAGGAGATGAAGCTGTAACAATCTCCTCTATATCAAAGTTCCTACATGCTTCAAGTGGCCACCCCTTGTCCGTGCTGCTCAGAGTGGGGCTGAGACCTGTCTCTCTTTTGTGGCCTTTGCAATGCCAGCATAGTTTGCAACGCTTAGTGAATTGCTGCTGGTGTTTTCTTGAAAAACGAGTTAAAGTTTTCACAGGAGCTGCTCACCAGTCAGGAGTAATTTCAAAACCATGTAAATCTCCAAAGAAATCATTAGGCAAATAGATGCGTGTGCGTGTGTGTGTGGGAGTGCCTGCACGCACGGAGAAGACTGTATTCCCCTGTCACTTACCTGGTGAATATGAAAATACATGGATGTCGTTGTTGGGCTTTTACAAAGATACTTGGTAGAGAAGGAGCGTTCTGCATGGCTAAGTGAAACTCACTCAGTTGGGTTTCCCGCAGCCATAACTATATGTTCTGTAGCCCTATCAAACCAGGGTAGTTATCTTTGCCAGTTACACATTTTGGGCCATCAGAGGAATGAAGACTGTCCATCCTGAACGGTTAGCTTGCTGCCAGGCTACCAAACAGTCCCTAACAAACAAGAAGTGAATGTAGCAGTGGATAAGAGAAAGACTTCCATGTTTTCTAGAGAGGTAGAGCTGAAGGGGCATTTGTTTATTGTGGTGGCTATAAACAGTACGTATTTTTTTACTTTCTTTAATGAAGAGTTCAAGAAGAGAATGTATTTCTAAGGGCAATGCTTCCGATTCCAAAAGTGATATTCTAAGGAATTATTGAGAAACCATTTACCAATATGTCAATCAAATAGTCCTGGCTTTTGCAGTTGCTTTAGGTGTATTAAAAACTAGGGATGAGTTTAAAGGATACGTTCAAATTTAGTATTACATTATTCTGGTAGCAGTCAAGCTATTCAGTGACACAGAACGTATGATTCAAGCAGGTGTGGAGCATAACTATTCCTGCCTGGGCGTTTGTAGTGAATTTTTGAAGA
This sequence comes from Cariama cristata, assembly GCF_000690535.1. Classification (NCBI taxonomy): domain Eukaryota; kingdom Metazoa; phylum Chordata; class Aves; order Cariamiformes; family Cariamidae; genus Cariama; species Cariama cristata. The sequence continues at coordinate 91,362 of NW_009626229.1, read as the reverse complement.
AGGTATTCACCTCTGATAGTCACGGGTACGTGTCAGGTCTTGCGTCACAAGTAACCCATCCCAAGTATATTCACATGCCATCTTGACATCACATGTCTTGCTGCAGCGTCACCACCTACCTGAATGTGCTTTGCAGGCAAACATACTTCCCTGTAATTCAAGAAGACCATAGGGAAAAAGTAAAAGATGACAACAGTAAAACCAGCAAGCAATGCACATGCAGCAACACTAGAGACAGGCATTTTGACTCACACATAATTCAGCCTCCAGGAATTTGACTGTGTAGAAATTTTACTTGCCAATGTAAAAAATGTCTTTCACTAGCAAATGCCATGAATTTGTACAAAAGCAGTTGAACTTGGGGGCATTAGGTAAAATGCTAATAAAAATAGTAAAAGGGAGTGAGGTTCCTAAAGCAGTGCGGACCTGGACACATGGATGTGTGCAGGAAACAGGGACTGCTGCTGCTTCTGGGAGGGTGGGACTGGATGTGTTTGCAAGGCACAGTCTGGCTGTGGATGCCAACAATTAACTGCTGGTCCCTACCGTACAGAGAGAGTGGGCTGATAGGGATTCAAAGGGTATCAGGTGTATCAAAAGAGCAACTCCTTTTAGTCAGATCTAATCAAAGATAAGAATGTTTTTGGTAGCAGAAGCTGCAGCCTAAAAGCTGAGATTGCAGCTGTGTAGACCTGCAGGTATTTCAAATGGGTTTAATCTGGGCAGAGTTTGATCTGGGAGTCTGGAGCAGGAGGTATATTCTAGCACCGGTTGATCATCTCGCCCTTTTTGCTCATCCCACGAAGTGCCAGGCAGGCGCAGCTGCACAAGCGGCGGTAGAGGCAGACTGTGTGGTCTGTCGCTGGTGGCAGCCTCGGTGGGCACTGGTAGCAGAGGGAGCTGCTGGGGGGCTGGCAGACCTGGAAAGTCAGGCTGGCTGCCTCAGCTGTTGCTGAAACAGGAGGGGTACAAGCAGTGCCCTTAGCTGCTGGGAAGAGCCACCTCCTTTCCCTGCCAAACCTGCTGCTCCACAGACCCTGACCCTTCTCTCAGCAGCAGTTTTCCAGGGCTTTCACGCAGCTGAGCAAGGCAGCTGGATCATGGTCGCTTTGCTGCCCCTGGTAATTTGCCGTCCTGGGTAATGGGCTATTTTCTTCTCCTTGTTGCTGGCCCTGAGCTGACAGCCTCTGTCTCTGGGAGGATTTCTTTTTCCACACGCTCCCTTCCGCTGCCACGAGGCAATCGTTTGTGTGGGACTTAGCTGGCTCCCTGCATTCAGCCTTCCCTGCGATAGAAGGGGTGCCGTAGGATGAGAGTAGTGGCTCGGCTTGCTGTTGGATCCAGTGCTTCATTAACTTCCTAATTCGCCTTTAGGCAAGTGTATCATCTGACTGAAAAGTGTTAAGTACTGTAGTAAGAAAGTATATACTTAAGGAATGCTTAATGATTTTGAAATGAAAAATGCTCGATTTGCCAGTGTTATACAATGCTGTTGCCTAGTCTGGAAGGGTAATGAAGATTGCTTAATTAATATTAGAGACAGGCTGAAATCTCCAGCTATGCAACTCAGGGATGTTTCAAAGCAGGAAATAACAGGTATGAGTACAACTGGACTGTATGGTTGTTCTATATAGAGGCATACAGTCAGGGAACATGAATTGACCTTGTCTGATTGTGTAACGTGTCCCTGCCACCACCAGGGACAAGGTAACAGTATTGATGAGCCTGAGTTGTTTCTGTGTAAGCCCTGTTAATGACTTACATGGGAGGTTTTGCACGCTGAAAGTAGGGATGCACCTTTCATGTATCTTTGATGAACCAGATGGAGCTCTTTTAAGACAATATTTCATCTTCAAGCCCTCATAGTTAACATGGCTCCTTGAATATTTCTTCTTTAAATACAATCCGAATGTACAGGCAAATGCCAATTTTGCTGCATCTTATCAGTTTCTTTCTAAAATGCTTTTATTATTTTGAAAGTCTTGTGCAAACTGCAAACAAACCTCTGCCTCCCACCACCAGCAGTTCCCCCATTACATCGCTGCTCATGTGTTAGGCATTGATTTTTTTTCCTCTGTTCTTCAGCTTTAAGTGGATTGGAATGTCATCTCTGAACTATTTCACTCTGCATCATAATGAAGCAAAAACAGCTCTGCCGGGATGGGGCACAGTCCAAAATCCAGGAACAGGCCTTACTCATCAGCGGCCACTCTTGCTCACATGGGTGCCGATCCCTTAAGGAGTGCCACGCGCGGGTGGGCCCTGCTGAAGGCTCTGGGGCTCCACATAGGCTCAGGCCTGCATTTGCATCGGGAGATATTTCTGTCTGAGTCAGGGGAATAGTAACACCCACAGACTCAGCCCTAGGCTCTGGCAGATTTAGCTCTCAGCAGATGTAGCTATGAATTCATTTAGCCTCATCCATGGTTTAAGCTAAGACACAGACTTTAAGCTGGTGTAAATGAGATACTCTCACGTGTCCTGTTGAGCCACCCCTGCTACAGGGGGACTAACTTCCAGCAGAAGGATGCACAGGCAGCTGGGCATGGTAACACCTTAAGCTAAAGCCCTCAGGGTCCTGAGCTGCCTGACTATACGTATATTTATGTTTTCATTGTTGCTGGTTGGGATAACCCTCCTTGGAAGTGTTAACAATCCTGACCCTTTCTTTTAGGTGGTGGCAAGAGCCAGTTAAGCACATGTCCCTGTCCAAAACAAGGTACGTGACATTTCACAAAGGAATTTGAACTATTTAGGTGCAAGGCTGGGGTATTATTTGATTAAGGCCCAGGGGTGGAGAAAAACAGGAGAAGCATGAGAACAGACTGACCAGAAAGCGAGACACAGACCAAAGAGGCTCACAGCAGAAGCCAGAGAAAATGAGACAATACATTTGGGGATGCTGGCTGAAGGAATATCAAATTGTTTGATCCCACATGTTTCCAGAAACATTTTGTACTTATTCTGTAAATAAGGTTGAATTCTATCACCAGTCCTAACAAAATCAAATTACAACCACTCTGATTTTGAGGTCGTCTTTCAGGTGAGAAAGGCAACAGAATGGTTTCATTGCCTTGATTTAGTGATGGTACCTTATTTATAGCAAGCAAAACCAAGATAGAATTATGCAGTTCATTACACGCTTGTGACAATAAAACCTTTATGTCTTGCACATATGTTACAGAGAACCTGTTTCAGAAACACTTCAGAGACTAAAAATAAATACATTGGATCCATTCAATATAGCCTCCAAAGCCACGTGCTTTAGACACCATGAGACAGAGTGAACGGGACTTGGAGAGGGAAACCAGTACATTCAAAATGGCTAAAAATTACTCAAATGGCCTTGCTAGATCTAAAAATGTTTCCAGAATTAATTCTGGCATTGTGGGACCTTCTATGGGTAGAGGTGAGCATACATGTGTAAACATAGACACAAAATGAGTGTGTCCTATAAATGCTTACTGACACATAACAGGAAACAATACATGCCTTCACACAATTCCCTCTGCATGAAACACAGAGTATTTGTAGCAGCTACTTTGTGTTAATTAACTAATGTATGTCAATATATACTTAATGAATAACACTAAATAACTGCATCTTTTTCTGCTGCGAGCATGATTTGTCTTTTTGACTCTTTACTGATTCTTTACAATTCAAAAATAGTTATTAAAAAGATGTGCTTTCTTGTATGCCACTAATAATTGTCATCTTTGCTCAATCCATGCATCTCAGAGCAGTTCAGCCCAATCCCATTGCATTCCATGCTTCATCCCCTGGGTCTTGTGTAGCAGACATAGCTATGGGCTATAGCTAAGATGTTAAAGAATTCCCCCTCTGGAGCTATTCATATATGTATATGTACACACATATATGTATATATAAACACAAACATGCTCTCCAGCTGTGTAGGGGGAGCATGTTTCTAAAGTGTACAGAAGAGCCGAAGTGGAAATCTAGACGCCCTTCGTGTTTTCATTATAAGTTCTTAAAACTAATTAAACAAAAACCTGACCTTATTTTTATTCCTTTCCTTAAATTACTGCACATGCAATGGTGACAGTACCTCTTTGCTTAAAGATTTTGAGATAGTCCTGAGAAGTAAAATGTATAAACCTCATCCTATCCCTCTGACATCACTGACATACCTCTCTATACCAACAAGAACTCCTGCCTCTAGAGGAAGTCCTGTTTCTTTTTTTCTGCTGATTACGAAATGTTGTTGCCCCTGATGCCATCCCATTCCTTACTTCTGCTTAGAAGATACTAGCGAAATTGTTGCTAAGAGGCTGTGGTTTAGAACTCATGAGGTTTTCCAGGCTTATCCCTGGAAGGTAAGTGAAATTAAAACCCAAATCACTGCATTTCCTAGGCTGGGGGGAGTACATGACTATCAACTCAGGACTAGGTATAAATCACAGGATGTAGCCTCAAAGCGTAAGATACCACTGTACTATGCAAGTACACAAGAAGGCCCTCAGCAGTCTGCCTGGTGATCTCTCCTGTTTTACCGGGTGGCACATGGGAGTTATAAGTCCTTGTTCCTTTTTGCTTGTTCTCTTCTGTTTGGACCACGTGACGCCTTTTAGCCATGGAAAGAATATGCAACATAAAGCTTACACTTAAAAAATTAAGACTCTGGTACAGAAAGTTTAGTCTGTGATGCAAGGGTTTAGACAAGCACATGGTACAAGAAAGAGAAATAATATCTTGGGCAAAATGCCTTGCTGAAAGCAGAGAGGTTTAGTAATGGCAGGATACTTAGAAGAGGAGGTTAGCAGATGTCATGTTTGAAGCTTTTCAAGGCAGACCCGTTAGTAAGGAGACAAGCCCAGTGTTCCTAGGGCAGACAACACCTCTGCTGCTCTTGGGGGAAAAAATATAATGATACCCACTTCTATTTCTAGGTTTGCTGGTTGCATACGAGACACTTGTTAGGGAAGAAATGAGCATGGGTGGTTATTTGAACTGCAGAGAGGTAAGAACTCAAAGGCATTTTTATTTGAAAGCTTCCATATAGAAGCAGGGAAAGAAGGTGGCTGATTTTGTTGATCAAGGAATAGTAGAGCTTTCAGTTTTTCTTCCATCAGTGGTTATTGGGTGGAGGGTCCAAGGAGTGCCTGTTTGGTGAATCTGCTTGTAAATTTGTAGCTGCAAGGGAGCCAAAAGTCAGTAAGACATCAGAATCCTGTTAGACTGGTTTCTACTAGTTTGAAATGGCAGGCGGGTTCGGAGTTCTGCTGTGCCAGGCTATCCTTGTCAACCGCATCAACTAATTTCAGCTGATTTCAAACCTGACATAAGTTGATACTGTTCTTATAGCCTGTTACTCTGATTGCATGTGTCTTTAGTAACTCAGGAAAAATACTTGATAGACAACTCTGGAAATGGTGCAGCAAAGAGCATCAGTCATGCAAACTCCCCTTCCAGAAGGGCTCTTTTTAGCCCCGGAGGAGGACCCTGGCAGGAAGGGAAGCTTGCAGGGCTGCAGCTCCCCATGCAGAGCAGTCTCTTCTGTCCCAGTACTGGAGTACTAGCTCAGGGCTTAGGCAATCACAGCCAGAAGCCCCCTCTACTTGCCTCTAGTTTGCCAGCTACGTCACTAGACAACTTTGCGCTGTAGAAAAGCAGGAACATGTGCAGTGCTCTCTGCCTGCATGTGCATCCACAAGAAGTCTCCAGTTTTTTATCAAGCAAGTGACATGGTCTCCTCAACCATAACTGTGTAGCTCACTTTACCCAAGTGCTGTGAAAAATTCGCAAACTTTTCCCTTCCAGACCTTTCCTTCTAACAGTGCTTGTTACCCTCTTCATCCCCAGTTTTTAAGCACAGAAAGAGGAAGGCTGGGATGAAGGTAACGAATCTCATGGCTGTGGCACTGAATCTGGTCCTGTTAGAGCAGATGTCATTTCTCAGCTCGGCTGCAGTTCTCTGGGCAATCTTGAGCATCTCAGGGATTTTCCAGGGTCTTAGTTCCTCATCTCTAGACTGGGAGTGATATACTGTAGTTTATGAATTCTCCTGTATTTCTTCCATAGTCTTTTTTCTTCTGACTTACTTGAACAGGAACTCAGTGTAAGTTCAAGAGCATGACATGACATAACCTAACAGGTTCAAAAGAGCTCTGGATGATAACTGTAATCAAAGAAAAAATGAACCAGTTTGGGTATTCTCTCTTTTTTGGTTATTTTTCATTTGATATGTCTTACATTTCTGTTCCCAAGTGAAAACCAGGCATTTTATCTAGATTTCTAGTTCCTCGGTGTCCCTGTTGCTCATCCTAAGCTTTATTTGAGCTGACTGCAATTTCTTTTAAGAAGGGGTCCTTGTTTCAGGAATTGCTCCCTTTTGGAACAGCAAAGTCCAAGTTTTGTGGATTGAGTAACCTGCTAGATCTCTTTTTTTCATAGACATCTTCTTCAAAGATGATTTTGGCTAGGAAAGAGAAGGCATGGAGGAGATGAGGTTTCTAGATTGGTTTAGGTTTTACTGAGTCTTGTCAGTTTTTCTTATTTTAGATCTAATGGGTCTGCTTCCATAGGATGCTGCTTGGAAACATGAAATATTGCTTCCAGGCACTATTGTGGGGAAAATGATAATTGCCCATAGAAATCATAGAACAAGCTACTTCCAAAAGCAGAATTTGAGTGAAACCCCCAGGCACTGGCCACATACTCAGGGACAGATGATGGTAATTATATAGTTACAGCATTTTACATTGTCTTGCAAATATCCTCTCCAAATGATAGCAGTGTGGGACAACGGAGTCTTTGTCTTCGGGTTCTTCTTTTCTGGCAATTACTGTGGCATTTCACACATGCTCCTGTATTTACAGGTCTTAAAGTGGATTGGATTTATCAGCCCCAATTCGAGTCTGGAGAAAATCAGACCTGAATAAAATTTCTGTCCATCTCTTAAAATGAGTGTCAGCCAATTAGTTCCTTTTTGCAGATTCAGCAAAATGTTTTAAATTGTTTTCATTATTTTAGTGCAGTTTCATACTTTCAACTAGATCTGGAAGGGGCAGCCCCACTATAATGGTTGAATCTGTCAATAGTTTAGTATCTCAAGAGCTAGCTTGTTCTTATGAAATCTGAGTCCCTGTTTACTTTGTACATTTAAAAATATACATAATTGCTGGGATAGAGTTCACAGGTACACTGGATACACAGCAACTTGTCTCTTGAGAGTGAAAGGAAAGATCGACTAAGGAGAAGGATCAGCCTGGCGTTAGGAGGAAAACAGGCTGGTTTTCATATTTCCTGTCTTTATTTTATTTACATATTTTTTTAAAGCAAGATCACACATAAACATTTGCCAGGAAAAATCACAACTTGTCCTGCCCCTGGAAAAAGACACACAGTTTGCTTGGTTGGTTTGGGGGATGTTTGCTGTTTAGTTGGCCACATTAATGCCCGTTCTGTGCCGGCTGAGTCCCCTCTCTGACTAGGCTTCCTCCCTGCGGTGGTTTTTATGCCTGTCAAGCTCTGCCAATAGTGTCTCTCCTCTCCGTCAGCCAGTACTTCAACAGTGTCACGGCTGTGTTCTGTCTGGGTTGCACAGGGCTCCTTCAGCGTGACTTTGCTTGTAGAGCAAAGTGGGTTCTTTCTTGGGCATTGGATTTGTGCCTTTGTTTGTGGCCTGAGGTTTCTTCCTCAGACTGTTCCTCTTCCAGCATCCCCCCAGAATAGGATTTTACTCACCTGACAGTCTGGGGCTGAACCAGTCTCTCGTTTGCCATCGGGATCAGGTATGTCCAACAAGTCCGGACTAAACTCCCCCAAGTTGTTAGAGATGTGCAATTCAGTTGTGAATCCAGAGGCAGGTATGTCCTACAGAAGATCCCTGTCCTTCAGTCGTTGTACCTTCTGTTAGTTCTACTTAAGAGCGAAGTTTCCCTCATACTTTGTTTACTCAGTTTCCAGAGTCACAGCAAACATAATTTAAAGGAACGGCTTTCCCTTTACCCAGATAAGTTAGTACGAATATGCCCTGAACGTCCTTTGCACTGCTTGTGCCAAAGGCTTAATGATAGGGCATTGTTAAACCTCCCGTATAAATCTTTAACAGCTGAGTGAAACTTTGCTCCAAATCTGCAAATATGTGGAAACCGTAAATGGTATTTGCTTACACTTTTAAGGCCCACTGGTGGAGAAACTGCTCTTGCTTTACATTATTTACAGCCATTTGAGATGAAAAGACCTAAACGTTTATGACTATTTTTAGGTTGCCGTTTTTTAATTTCATGTGTGTTCACATAGCTGGGCACTGGGGTGGATATAGCAGAGCCAGCCTGGTTTTATTTTAAGGCTTTTTGGATCTGTTCATCCAAATGCCTGTTATAATTTTCTCTCTTGAAATACTGCAATGTCTTATTCAGGTCGTGCTTAGATTTGCTGTTCTCTCCACTGGGCTTGCTTGCTATTATTTGAATGTCCCTCTTCTGTGGGCACAAATGGGCCCAGTGCTTCAAAGGAAGACAAATAAGCCTGTAATTCCTGTGGATACCTATGCAGTGCTATACTTAGAAGTTTTCCCTCATCCTTGTGTAACTCACTTGGTATTTTTAAGCCTGCAGTTTGAATGACTCTTAGAAAAAGCATCGTATCGCCTGCTGAATTTGATGCTAGTCTTTCCTTTGATTATTTTTTTTTTCCTTTTTGAAGTTCACTGAACTTGCCAAGTGCCTTGTTCATCTCAAAATATTTTAATTGGTCACAACATTACCTTGTTCCTTTCAAAATGCAGCTGTATGCCCAGCCCACTCCATGGAAGGCCAAATGTTCATTGAGTAAAGCTTTGGTTAATCTGAGGTCAGTCATCATAGCTTCATGGTGACCAGTGTCAGTGTCCCTTTACAGCAGCTAAGGGCCTGGCCTGGGCATAGAGGACTGTCAGTAATTAATCTGGTAGTGATTAATCAAGGTCACCATCGGACCTGTCCACTGCTGGTCTATGAGCTAGCAGGACATGGGAATGAGGGATGCAGTGGAATTTGGGCTCCTCTCTGTCTCAAGGGTCATTCCAGCGTGAATCTAGCTAGCCTTGTGCTTCAGACTTGCTCATCTGAGTGTCCCAGCACTGGCAGAGTACGTGAAGCGAGGGACTCTGGTTTTATTGCATTTTCCAGTCATTACATTACTCCAGTGACTCCTTTCCAGTGTTGCTATTTTGAGGGCTAAATAAAACCTGCTTCTGCAATCCCCTTTTCTTATGTAAATTTCAGCACCTCTTCTCCTTTGCTTCCCATAGATTGTGCCATTTGTTTTGTTACCAAAAAGAAGTGTATTTATTTTTTTCTGTTCCAAATGGGTGAAGTAAATGGAAAAATTGTGTGATGTGTATCATAGGCAGGCTTACTCCTTCTGATGGAAATCAAAAGTAACTTAACTGGAGTTAATGGAGTGTGAAATAGTCTGAACCCAAAGAGTACTTGCTCCTCATACCTGTTGCTCTTACAGCTGATAAGGATAGTGAGGTGCTGGTTTCAAATGTGCACAAAGGTTCATTTCCTTAACTAGAACTGGAATTAAAAGAAAACGGCGGATGTTTCCTTGTCCAGTGAACCTTGTTTCCTAAAGAGCTCTGCCATTAGCATTTGCGTGTTACATTCATTATTATTATTACTTTGACTTTTTCTTGTTTGGTGTCCCCCCCACCCCCGCCCCCCCGGCAGAGCAGACTTTCAGTCAGACCCCAGGTCTGTAGGATTTATGTTCTGCAGAAATGATACCATATTCCCTAATGTCTGGAGAGCAGCTCATAGTGTTTTAACTGAAAATTTGCAAAACCATGTAATTGCTGTCTCGCATGGCCTGACTCCATAGAAGACCTCTTGATTTTAACTATAGCTGCCTGACAACAGCTGCTACACTGTAGAGCATAGCAAAAATACTGAATTACCAGAGCTGGGCTTGCCTTTCTAATAGTATAAGGAATGAATGGATTCAGGTTTGAACATTTTGCAAGGGAAATACACATTGATAATTTTTAATGGACTAGGTATCACTCATTAGATGTAACCTCTCTTGTTTTCCTACTGATTTCTTTTCACATATGCTCATGAGCATTAGCTTCTGAATTCTTTTTCTTAGCCTTCATTTGCAGCTACTGCTATATCTTTCCTAAGAGGTGGCACCCGAAATTGAACATGGTCCTCCAAATGCAAATGCTCCATTGTTCAGTATTCTGTCGTTGTATTATCTTCTGCATTATTTTTATATCCTCTTATTAATGCACCCACACACCCCATTTGCATTTTTTAACCTTTTTAAAAACGTTTTCATTACAACAATCAGCTATAAGGGCAATGAAGTAAGCGTGGAACAATAGAAGTGAAGAGCTTGATTCTCCTCAGACCTATACCCATTTTAAACTTCACTGGTGACACTGATTTTGATTTACACCGAAAGGAAAGAGGGAGGATCAAACCTAGCACATCTACACTGAGACATCCATTTTTGATAGTTAGCAAGGAATGGTTTTGTAAAATAGTTGTGGCACACAACATATCATGTGGAAAAAGCACATTTTCTTTTATCAGGAAGGAGGTTTTTTTGCAGATAGAGGCCTGTGGTATGGGCTAGCATCTGCAGAGCCGTGCTGGAGGCCTGGGCACTGGCAGTGCTTGGCAGCAGCAGTACAGGGGAAAGCACTGCAGGGCACCCATGTGTTGACAGTGTGGTTGTCCAGGTTAAAGTCCCAACAGGACTAGGCAATGCATTCTTCATTTTGGGAGTAGTTTTAGCCATTCTAGGCTGTTATCCTCTGCACAGCCAGGTCTGATACCTCCCCTGGGGAGCGGGCCGAAGGCAGGGCACCCCAGCTGGCTGCAGAGGAAGGTGAGGGCCTTGCTGGGGGAGGAAGAGATGATAAGGGGAGATGGGAGGTGGTCCAAGGCATGGCCACTCTGCCACATGCATGCTGCCAACATAGCGCACAGAAGCTTTGCCACCACAGCAAGCCACATTAGGAACTTCCCACACTAAGAAGAGATGGACAACCAGTTTTAAGCTTCAGCTGGGCAAGGCGATTTCTATTAAAGAAATGAGCATTTATGGGTTGTCTGGCTGCAGAAGCAAAGTGTGTGACTCAGAACACCATCTGAGTAACACTGCTGTTAGCCAGGGTGCAGAAAAAAGGTGAAGAAATCCACAAAGCAATTGTTCATGTCTGGCTTTCTGCAGATTGTGCCTTAGCAGCCCCTTCAGCATCTCTCTTCCTTCCTTAATTGCTTCTGTTTTACTTGACTCTGGATTTTCTCCAGGAGTCACTGTTAAAAGTTATTATCTGGTGGATATCAATGCCAATTGTCTCTGGAGGGACTTTTCCTCACATTGAGTGTTGTTTGATTCCAGGTAAAGCAGTGAGGTACAAATGCCCTCAGGCTTCTCTTGTGTGTCTCAGTTAAGGCAATAATTTACTTGCCCAGTTAGGCAAGGTTAGTAAACATGGGTTGTGGTTTTACGATACAGCTAATTTGATCTAATGGCTAGCTGCCAGTCAGAGAGGTGAGTCGGGTCCTCCTGTCAACAGCTTCATGCTCCTACTCCCTCTCCTACTGCAGATCTTGCTGCCTGTTTGACTCTTGCTGACGCAGTCCAGGACAATGACCTAGCAGAAAACTGTTCACTTTTTTTTTTCCCCTGTCTTAGTTTTCTGCCAGACTGACATCCTCTGATGGCTTGCCAAGGTAAGATGAGCATCAGTGCTGGCACAAGAAGGCATACAGCGTTGCTCAAGAGAGAGGAAAGATAGTAATACAGAAGTATTACATTAATTCGCTTGATTGGTTGTAAATCCACATCTTTGCAACTCCCTGTTTGGTTTGCACAGAACAACCACAACTGCCATCAAATGAGAAGACTTTTCTTCTTCCATCTTCATTACTAGCAAAATCTGTTTGCAGGATTGTTATTTTCATTTTTTCAGATCACTTCAAAGACAAGAAGCATTAACAGCAGTAATGGAAACACAGTAGAGAAGAGGGGAAAGCAAGAGAAACAGCAAGGAATGGGATGGGAAAGGTCGCCTCTGACATCAGCAGCACAGCATTAGACCAGTAGCACAAGGTGGTCATGAAATCATTTGCTTGAGTACTCCCAGCAGCTGCAGGTGCTGCTTCTAAGCAAGCCAAGGCGCAGCTAGGAGAAGGGATGATGCGGTCCTCTTCTTCCTCAGCTGGGACCCTAGGCTCTTACTCTCCCCTCTGTTCCTCTGCCTGTCCCTCCCCATTAGCTCATTGACTGCAGCTGCTGGGATAGTTTGGCCCCGGTAACACCTCCACAGAGGCTGCTGGGAGCTGCATCTGCATGTATCAGCTTGTCATCCTTGTACCGCTGCCTGGGGGCTCCTGTGTTTACCCATTTCTTCATCCAGAAAGAGCATGCTGATGGATCAGAGGTGCGTGGAGCCAGCAGAGGAATATGTCAGATTATCACAGCACCGTCACCTGCTGCTTATAACCGTTTTCTGGGTTCTTTTGGCAAACTTTCCCAGAGCTCAGGAGCACTCTGAGAGGAAGTGCTGGGAGTCCTCATGCTGGGACCAGAGGAACTTCCCCTTCCTCAGGACAAGGGGACAAGAGAACCAAGAAATAAGACAGCATGCTGAACTGTATAACCATTAGAAACAATAGCTGTTCCACGGTGCTGTCAATCCATGCAGGTAGAAATATGCTGTTTAATTACTATGACAATTTAAAAGCCTTTCCCTAGTGCTTGTCCAGCTCACATGGAACCTCCCCTTCTATGCAAAACAGGTTTGCTATTTAAATGTCAGCTTGTGTATACATGCCAGCTACTAGCTTTTCTTGGGGATCCAAGAAAGCTGACATTGCTGCCAATGTAAATAATTTTGCAGGTTGAAAACTAGTTGGTAAGAGCGTGGTGAGCCTCCCTTTTATCTAATCCAATAGGAGTGTGTTTTGGTTTGTTGTTTTGTTTTTTCCTTTGACGTGACTTCCAGGAGACACAGTGAAAGAGGTATTTCTTTCTTTCTTTTTTTTTTTTCCTTAAAAAAGAAACCAAACCTTTTTCATAACAGCAGACATTGCTAGGAACTAAAACGGTAATACAACATTTTGTGGGTTCGAGTAGGAGTGCAGTTTGTGTATTCCTCCACCAAACGTATGCTAAGAAAAATACTGCTGCTTCATGTAATTCCTCTCTAGTGCTAAGAAAACGTGCACTTTAAGGCACAGGAGCTACTGCCAAGCTGAGCCACAACATTTTAAAAGCAGAACTTAGTTGATTGTTTAGGAAAGCAAGTACTGGGGAGGCTGAAAATCCCCTTGTAAGTGTGGTATGGAGTTTTTACCACAAGAAAAACTTTCTGTTTCTAGTGTCGTTAAAAAGTTTAACCCAATTGGCTGCTGGATTAAAGTCATTCCAGTTTTGTGCCTTTTCAGTTTTGAATTCTGAATGCTTTAGTTTTTTTAAAGTTTATTGTTTGAAGAGTCTTGCTGATAACTCTCCTCTCTGACTTTACATTGAGGGAGGTTTACTGGACTAAATAAATAGGTGCTGTCTGGCTTGTTAAGAAATCCCATAGCCTAAATTTAGTGTAGAATCTGGTCTAGGGGTATAAGAAGGCTGCAGATGGAGCGCTCTGATGCTGGGCTTTGGCAGAAACAGGCACAGTCATGCTGTTTAGCTAGGAGGAAAGGCTTGCACACAGAATACACTGTGTAGCAAGTATTCTAGAAGCAAACTGGGTCTCCTGTTTCTTAGCTCTAAACAACTGGAATGTGGCTACTCCTGGCCCCCCTCTATGCAATATCCCAATGGAAATGTCTTCTTTCTTTAAGTGAAACAAGAAATGTATTTCAGCATAGCGCTTGGTTGACTTTTATAAGTTTGGAAAACACTGTAAATCCAGGTCTGATGTTGAGTAGAGAGTGACCGGACCTGGAATCTTGTGCTTGCCTTGAAAAGCAGAATGTCAGGTGGGTTTTGCACTTGACTCTCTTGGTGTTTTTTTGATAGTGTTTTCCCCCAGAACCTCCCTGAGTGGGCTGGGTTGGTTTTTTGGGGATCTATGTGAATTCCTTGAAGAACAAGCTGCCTCCCGCACAGAGTGCAGAGCGCTCTGACGAGGACCAAGGGATAGAGTTCAGCATATTACCTCATTTCTGCTGGTTTGTTTTTAAAGACATGCTGTCATTTCAGCTTGGATCTGAACACGTTAAGGACAGGTTTGTACAGAAGCTGAGGCCAGTGGAAACATTACCCTTTTTAGTCACTTTTCTTGGAGAGGGTTAAAGCAAATAAACATGCAAGGGCTCATCCTGCTCTATAGACAAGTCCGTGTGAGCTAGCTTGAAGGACAGAAGTGGAAGGAACAAGTACCATCTCATGGTGTCTACCAGCACCTATCTCTTACTGCAACTTGAGCTCCTTCCAGGCAGCAGATCCATCACAGATTTGTTTGTTGGCACCTGTTATTTCTTTGGACTCTTCTGGTGTGCTGGAAACAGTCTCTGCTTTGGAAATCATTACAGCTGTATAATTTGCAAACTATGAGTAATGGTTTCCTCCAATTTAACTCCCACCTTCTCTTAGGTATTGCTACTGTGCCGGTCTTTCTCCCTGCCCGCCCAGTTCTGCCTGGAGGTGAGGTACTGCATCTCAGTGCAGCACCTTCCCTGGTGCCTTGGAGAGGAATTGCAGGTAAACGTCAGTCTCCCTGAAAGGGGCGCTTCGCAAGGATAAGCCTAGGAAATAAATGCAAAACTCCAGTAAATACCAAAACACAGAAGGAAATACTGGCTTAATGGCTACATGATAAATTTCCCTTCTCCTTGCTAGCATCTTTGTCATCTGGAAAGACGTTACCAGCTACTTCTTTTTCTCCCAGGAAAAAATGACCACGTCAATTCCGCTTCCCCTTTCTCACCCCTTTACCTCACAAAAGTACAGCTAACTTTTCTCTCCAAGGTGATTGAATTGATACAGGTCTGAGCAATTGTTGGTGTGTGTACAGCTGTCCAGTGTCCTACTTGTATTTCAGGCCTTTGAGTTCCTGGAAGTTTGTCTTTTTTCCAGTTACAGCTCTTGGTCTTTCAAAAGGTATTGCTGTAGTCTACAAAGTTTGTCTTGCCAATGTCCTTCGATCATGCTGGCTACTACCACCTTCTTCCTTGCAGGCCAGGCAGTGCTACTTCAGTAAGGCTTAGGAACAAAGTAGCATCATGGACACGTGCAACTCCTGCCAATTTAACCTCAGAGGGACTGACGTGTATGATTTGAATTCCTGCAGTGCCAGAGTATGAGTTTTTCAACACTCTTCATGTGGCTGTTCTGTTGACGATTTGCTGTCCTGTCAATGGTTTGCTAATTTTACTTCTCTTTTATTGAGGAAGATGTAGCTGGTGTTTTTGCATTTGAAAATGGGTAGAGGTCAAGAGAAAAAATGATTTCTTTCAATTGGCTGGAGAAGTAACTAAAGCAGTGCTATTTTGTTTTTAGTAATATATTAAGAACTTTAAGCTTATTTACAGATTCTGCATTTTTGATTCTGTGTGAAACTCGAACTGTATCTGCCTGAGGATCCACAAGGGAGAAGGTAGAAGCAGCTGAATACTGACTTTAAGTGTGTTTAAAAAAGGATGGAAGAGTTTTCTATAGATGGATACATAGTGTGTATGTGTATATATATGCATACAGACATAGTACCCACACTGTGTGTGGGGAGTATATATACAAACATGTGTATATGTGTATACGCACACACACTCACACATATCCCTGTTTAGTCTCTGAATAGATGGAAGAGTCACTTGGTTCTAGTATTTTCTTCGCTTACAGTTGCGGGTGCTGTGTCGGGGAACCTCAGGCTTGTTTCTATGGCAGCTATTCCTAGCCTTTTAACATCCCACCTTCCCTCAAGCCCCATTTGGCAATAAGAGGAGAAGAAGAGTGTTGTGACACCCACACCGAGAGCCTCACAGAGGGGCTAAGAGCATGGGCAGAGATGTCTGCAGATGACAGGCTCACGCGGGAGGGACTCAGGTGCAGCAGGCTGCAGCACAGCCTCCTATGGCACTGGTCTCTTGGCTTTGCATCAGGGGCTTCGTGGGGCAGCTCAAATCTCTCTGTCTTCCCACTCCCCTGTTTTGTCTTTTTTTTCCTTTCTTGCCCTGCCCTGAAGCAGGATTGCAGTATCAGAATGCCATCATGAGCA
>NW_009626229.1:74167-75158 GCF_000690535.1 Cariama cristata | reverse complement strand
ACTAGACAGGCTGACTAATCTCCCTTTAAATAATCTCCCTTTAAATAGTCTGGAAGCACTCTACTGAGCTTCTGTTTCAGGAGCCATGAGAACACAGCCATAACTGTCTGTATAAATAGCCACATCCATCCTGGTAAGTAGTGAACGGCACAGTTATTTGTCCTAGGAAGGTCTTCATATTTTCTTCCTGTTGTTGCATGGATAGCTGCGATCAAATTCTGGTAATATTTCTGTACAGTAGCAGTGCTGCTGCCTTTTCTCAGACTGCCGTATCATCAGTGACAGTGAGGAGGGAGCAGCTACCCTTTGGAGATAGACTTCTGTCTCCAGTGGCTTTGCGTCTGAGTGGCAATAGGGCTGTGGCTGGCTGGGGTCTGTACAGGTGGCTTTAGCGAAACCAGTGCAGTTCAGGCCCTTTTGATCAGTGCTGTGAGTTCAAAAATCTCCCTGATATTTATAGCATCTGGAAGGTGAAAGCAAGGAATTTTTGAGTACTCACTGCCTAGCTATGGATCTGGATAGAGCATAATGTGATAGTCTTATCTGAGGAGGATAAACTTAGCTTGTCTGTGCTGTACTAACTTGGTAATTGGCACTGGAAAAAAAAAAATAAAAAAATTTGTTAACCAAGCTGGCTAATACAATCTTTTCTCTTGTAATACAGAAGAGTGGAAACTATTCTCCAGGTAGGTATGTGCACTCTGCAGCTACGTAAGCAGTCTTCGTTTTGCCTCCTTCTGGTCCTGAATTATCAAGACAGCCTTCAAAAACATAAGGATCTGATACATGGCCAATAGCCACTATAGTGCTTTTCAAGATTTAGGTAAATAAGAGAATCCTCAACGAATGGCGCAGCAAGTCTTGCCTCAGCTGAGGTAGGAGGCATTTAAATTTCTTACTCATAGTGTATTGTGATCTTCTCCCTGCCATCCTACCCACTCAATGCGTCAGAGATCTAAGGCTTGATTTTAATTTTTTTTTTTTCATTTTT
>NW_009626229.1:52645-74136 GCF_000690535.1 Cariama cristata | reverse complement strand
CCAAGCAGAATTTATTCAGATCTTCAGTTTCTGGTGCATCATGTCACAGATCCTTTTTCTTTCTTTTCTTCCTCCCCGCCCCTCTGCCCAGACATATTTCCCCTGAGCCAGTGGGTTTTTTAGCAGGGTAAATGAGTTCACAGGAGAGGCTTGGTGCAAGAGGACAGAGGGCTGAGTGGGTCTGAGGAGAGGAAGAGAGACTATGTGGGGCCATAGCACAGATCAGTTACATAGAGGCAGCTTCCCTAAATGCCCCCTCATGTTTGTCTTCCTAATGTTGCTTTTAAGTCACTGTACAGGTGACAAGATTTTTGCCTGGACAGAAGTCCCACCCAATGTGGTGGGACACCATTCAGATTGTTCTTTAATCTTACAGAGGGAGGGATGTTCTCTTTCTCTCTCTTTTCATGCTCAGTGCTCACCATTCTCAAATAGGGGCACAGCTGGAGCCAGGAATTGTCTCAGTGTGTCGCTTATATGGGATTTTAAGCTCGTATTTGGCAAGGCAGAAGTTCTGTGCTGGGTTTTGGAAACACCATCAACGAAGACAGCAATGGTCTTCTGAGGGAAAATACTATAATGTTTGATTATCAACAATCTTCTGAATTACAAAGCAAACCCACAAAAATCCTAGCCTGTGAATTTAATTAAAAAGAAAAAACAAACCACGGAGAGCTTTTTCATTAACTGTATTTAGTATACTTACCTTACGTCACTCCAGTAAGATCAACCAGGCTGTTCCTGGGGTAAGTCTGGTCTGTGTTGCCAGCTAGTATGCAACACATGTTCTCTTTGGAAAAAACACAAGAAAAAGATAAAGCTGAAAGCAGCAGAAATTATGTTTCAATGCAGGACAGGTTCCACTGAGCATGGAGGGCAAGAAGCAGTGGAATCTGCCCTGTCACATTTTGCAGGGCTAAGGGTGGGTCAAAATACAATGCATTTTGTCATCTTCTCCGTAGCACGATGGCTTCGTTTCCTGTCTTGAAGCAAGAGACGTTGTTCCACAATGGCACCTGGAGCTATCGAATTCCAGCCCTGCTCTACCTGCCGCGTTTCAGCATCATCCTGGCATTTGCTGAGGAACGAGAGGATGTGGTGGATGAACATGCCAAGCTAATAGCGATGCGCAGAGGCGTGTATGACCCAACCATGCATCGTGTTCAGGTACTAGTGTGGGGAGAAAATGGGGGAGACTCCCACCTGTACTGCTCCCCCGTTCCCAAAGGAGTTGAATGTGTTTGCCCTCTTGCTGAAGGGAGAAGGCAGCTTCTTCTTCTCCCCATTTACAGGAGACAAATCTGCTTATAAGTAATGCATGTGTCATTATAACTGCTGGGATTCAACCCCATGACTGGGCAGCTGTTATGGGGACTAAAGCAGGCGGGTGCAGCAGATTTTCTGGGAATGGCTTTGTCCCATCATCGAAGAGATGGGGAAGCAGATAGAGAGATGGGACGAAAGACCTGTTGTGACAGCAAAGACCTGGAGGAGAGGCAAAAATGGGGAGTGCCACAGGGATGGGGCGGAATGAATTAGCAATCAGTGACTATTTCTTTTAATTCATCTTCTTAGGACTAATTTCTGGCTTAAAAAACAATTGAGAACAGCTAGTCTCCCCACGCAAAAGAGTATCATCTGGTTTGTCTGTGCCAGTGAATTGGCTACCTTATTAATCTACCAGTTATTATTAACAGTTATCTTGCTGGGTGACTGGGGGTGGTGGATACTCTATTTATAATCATTTTTTGCATTTGCAAATGCATTAATGTCTTGGGGGGGAAAAAGAAAAGTCATTATATTTTTCTACTCCAATCCTTCATTGGTGACTGGTTGTCTTAGATCATAGATTCTTAAGAGCTGGAGTCTGCCTAGCAGAAGCAGCCTCTGAGTGTACCTGCACTGTCATACCATTCAGGTAACATCTTGTGTAACCTTCTGTAATTCAGTTAAGTAGGGCTCAGTTGGTCATAAACTTAGTAATTTGTGTTCACATGCTAGAGTTTCTTAAAATCAAAATATTAAATATTCCAAAAAAGTTAATACTGGTTGAATAGACAAAGGTAAGACATGACCAAAAAGGGTAATCAGCAAGTCAGGGTAGAAAAGCTAATTAGTATAATCTTACTGGAAAATACTGCTGCTTTTGCCAAGCCAATAACACTACGTAGGAATAATTTTCTAATTGCAATGTTAGTGTTAGAAATGTGGTTGTGTTATGTCCTATTCATTTAAAAAAAGACATGGCTTGGAGGGTAGTTATACCTGCTCTGTGACCTATTTTCTGTGTCAGACAACTCGGGGTCCAAATTTCCACACCAGAGTGTGTAAAGCCATTGCATCAGCTCTAGCAAGGTGCCTCAGTGTAGGCTGGGATGCCCATTTACACATGGATCAAAATGGAGGAATAGGAGTCTGAATGGAAAGGAATTTGTCAGCATCCAGGATACTTGAAAAGGGCTCAGGTCTCTATCCGACTTCCTAAGAAACACTGACACAGCAGTGTCTGTACCAGCACACTTTGATCACTGGGCATGTCTGTGTGTCTGTCTATCTATATATATATTTGTGAGGATTCCTGAAAATTCAGCTACTGTAGTTTTTTTAAACAGTGTCATCAGACACTAGCTGCATTGAGATACAGAGCTATCAGCTCCTCAGTGAGTACTAATTAAAAAGGACATAGCCCACCTGTTTGAAGTGCATGTGCATTGTGTCATCCAAATAATTTTCACTTATGTTTGGCGATGCCAATATATTGTCTTTCCATTTCTTGCTCTGTCCACTAACTTGCTTCTCTCCTGTTCTGCTCATGCTCTTCTGTCGCTTTTATCCAGGCATCCTTACACTGTAACGTGGATCTGTTTGTAATGGTGCATTTCATTCTTGTCTCCCTTCACACGGGCCCTGGCAGTGGAACAGCACGGAGACCATTATCAGTGCGCAGCTGAAAGGCCACCGATCTATGAACCCCTGTCCTGTTTACGATGAGGTCTCAGGGAAACTGATCCTGTTCTTCATAGCCATCCCAGGAAAGATCTCTGAGCAGCATCAGCTCAGGACAAAGATCAATCTGGTACGTCTCTGCTACGTCACTAGCATGGACCAGGGGCGCACCTGGAGCGCTGCCCAGGATGTCACCGATGGTACCATTAGCACTGAGTACAAGAACTGGGCCACTTTTGCAGTGGGGCCGGGTCATGGATTACAATTGCTCAACGAAGCCCGGAGCCTTGTGATTCCCGCCTATGCCTATCGTATCTTGGACCCTAAGCAACACCCCACCCCTCATGCCTTCTGCTTCATCAGCTCTGACCATGGGACAACGTGGGAGATGGGAAATTTTGTACAGGAGGAGAGCGCGGTGGAGTGCCAGGTAGCAGAGGTGCACAGCTGTGGCAGGAAGATCCTCTACTGCAATGCAAGGAGCAGCAGGGGAGCCAGAATCCAGGCGGTCAGCTACAACCACGGGGTGGACTTTGAGGGAGGCCAGCGGGTTGAAACGCTAGTAGAACCTCCCTTTGGATGTCATGGAAGTGTTACTGCCTTCCCGCCTCCCCCTAATGCCAGATGCCGAGATAGTTGGTTGCTCTACGCTCATCCTACAGACCCAAAGGGTCGAAGAGATTTAGGAATTTACCTCAACAAAAGCCCTTTAAATCCAGCACACTGGACAAAACCAAGCATCCTCTTCAAGGGCCTGTGTGCTTATTCAGACCTGCAGTACATGGGGCTTGGGCCAGATGGCTCACCCTTGTTCTCCTGCCTTTTTGAATATGGGACACACCAACAATGTGAAGAGATAATCTTTGTAATGTTCACCTTGAAGCAAGCCTTTCCATCAGAGCGCTGAGTCTCAAGCCTTTCCATCAGCATCCCTCTGCAAACCACCTTTGCTGATACTTCTTTTCACTGTCACTTCTCATCTTTCAGTAAAAGCTTTTTTGTACTCCTCCCACGCCCTTAGTTTGGAGTTGGCTTGTGGCGTCTGTAGATTACAAAGTCTATTAAACATACTAAAACTGAACATGTGCTTGGTTTTGTTTTCTGTTGCCTCTTCTCCCTTCTCGCCTTTCCTTTTGGCTGCCATCTTAAACATTACGTGCTCAAAACAAGCATGACGTTTGTATAGGGCCTCTTGCCTTGAGGCCTCCGATAGTGTGCGCATCCTTAATCAAGTCTGACAGCGTAGGGACTGTGTGGGAACAGAAGGCAGTGATTTTAGCTGAGCTGTATTTAGTAAGCTGTGGAGAAAGTGCTAGAGAGGACACTGGGCTTACTGCCCTATGTCTGCAGTTACCTTCTTCAGAAAACTGCTTTGGCTGTAGTGAGGTGTGCTGCTTCTTGCAGTGGGTGTAGGACTTGCTGGCAACTCTACCTTTCAGAGTTTGCTGTCTTCTCTTTTCAGCAAGGCCATGGGATGGCTTGCTCTTGGGATATTCCTTGCTCGTTTCTGCAGTGGATTTGTGGTTGCCTTGCTGAGTTCTCAGGCCCTCCAAGGACTTCTAACAGCCTTCTCCTTACTTCTCCATGCTATATGTTCTTGCTTATTTGCCCTTTTGCTTACACTGTGCAGAGAAGCTGCAGTTTCTCCTGTGTAAGAAACCCACAGCCTCATGTGCTCCAGCTCTTCCCTCTCCCTGGGCAGTGACAGCAGGACCCGCGCAGGACACGTTTGGGCACAGGGCAAGTGGCAGAAATGGCATTTTGCCTGTATCGAACTTGCAGGATCAAGACAAGTCTGCAGAGGGAGCTCCCAATTTATAGTCAGGAGGGGAAATACTTGCTGGTCTTTCTAACGCGGGCGCTAAGCTATGATCCACACGGCAACTGCTCTTGCCGCTGACAACCCAATGTCTTGCAAGCATGGTTGTTGTTATTACAGATTATTATTTGCATATGAGTCAGTCTGTCAAAGAAATAACATTGCCCCACTTCCAGCAAATTGCAAAGGCACAGGTGTCAGAGGAAAGGGACCTGGCCAAGCCTGGAGCAGCATCAGAGTGCTCAAGCGGAAAGACTTTCCAACGTAGAGAGATTTTCAGCAGGTTTCTGAAGGAAACAGCCCCAGTTTTCGTGAGAGGGAGCCTATTCTGAGGCTATGATGTGATTTGAAAGAGGGCATTATGCAGTGAGTAGACAAGGGGAGTGACCAGAAATGAATGGGTACCAAGGGAGACACGTCAAAGCAGATGGAGCTAGGAAAGCTCTACCCATGTCTCTGGACAAAATTCCGCTTTATGAACCCATCTGTGCTTGTTTGCTGTGTGCTGTATTCTCTGTGTGTGCACGTGTGGCACGGCTTCAAGGAAGATGCCTTTGTTTGCTCTGTTGGTGAAGAAAAATACCTGCTTTCCAGAGCGCTCTCAGAATGCATCCCCTTTGGGAAACGCTAGCAGGTCCTATAGGATCCCTTGCACTGTCACCGCTCGGGTCTGCCAGTCTCTGCTTGCTCATTGTTCCCACCCTTGCCTTTTATTGCTGATAGCTTTCAGAGGTAGTGGGAGAAGGGGCCTTGATTTTTCTCACTATCTCGTTTTGTTTCAGGGCAGCTGGAGGCTGCAGGTACCAAAGGAGTGAAGAGATCTCATGGCCTTCACAAATACACCTGTAATTTGTCGAGCCTTTCCCAAGCAGTAGGTCAATAACGTGCTGGGCTGGAGTAGCACAGAGTGGCTCAGCTAACCGGCACTTTGTGGATATTACTGATGTGCTCTTTAGATGTAGGCCAGAGTCTAAGCATACGTTTGTGGCCAATAGCCTGTTACTGACGCCTAATGAGGCAATGTTATATTTAGACTTCAGCAGAGCTAACTGCTGTCCTATAGACTTAACCTGCCTCATCAGGCATACTATGAAATACTTTGACTTCACAACATGAAAATGAGTATTTGAGACCTTTTCACCTGACCAAGCCTGGCAGTGCCTGTGCTGATGCAGTCCAGAGGTTGGGTATATATGGGGATTTTGAGTGACCACTGTGCATCTTGAGTGATGCTACAGACAGTATTTATCCACTGGTTCTGGCCAGGCTGCTGAGTTCACAGCCAGCTGGTACAATACTACCTGGACATCTGTAGCAAACCCAGTTTAGATAAAGTGTTTATTGCAATGTCTGAGAGACAGGTTGGAATAATACCCTAAGATAGGGAAAAATAATGTTTGCTTTGTCCATAGATTGCCAGGGCTGCAATTTTTGATTTTTTTTTTTCCAACATCAAAACGTGTCCCAGTTCTTTGCCTGTGGCCTCATTCTCTCAAGTAAGTTTAAATGAAATACTCCTGCTGCTGTTATCTAAAAGCTTCTGTTGAGTCTGAGTTGGATTTGTCTGACAGATATACCCATTATTCTTCTGCTTTACAAGGGTAGCTCTTACACGGTGCTTTGTCCCAACTGTGGGATGACAGTGTAGGCTATTTGCAGCGCATGCTATCCCTTGCAGAAACCTTAGGGCTGTGCTGGCTACATTTGTAGTATCACCTAGCATGTAACTGATGTAGGCTCTACATGACTGCACTACCCTTCTGTGGCAAACACTCTAGCTCTCCTCTGGATAACTTCTCTAATTTCTTCTTCCTCAGATCTACTCACTAGCCTTCTCTGACACAGGCACAAATGGGAAGAAAACGAATAGTGTAAGTATCTCCTGCAGAACAGCCTCTTGTCTCTGCGTGGGACAGAAGTTACCTCTGTCCTTTGGGAATTGGGTAGCTCATGATATGCACACACTTGTGTGCTGACCTCGCAGGAATTGGTCTTTCTCCAGTGCTGCAGACTTCACATGCCAGTGCCACGAGAAGTAAAACAGACAGCATTTCCTCCTCGGGCAGTGTTGCGAATGATCCATTAGGGATCACAGAGCTGTTTATGTTGGGGGATTGGGGTTTAACTTTTGAGCAGCTGGAGCTGTGCTGTGCTTTCTTTTACGACCTAGAAATACTCACAGAAACCAGCTTGCACGTCTTATTGCCACAACCATCACACATGTTTGGATTCTATCCCCTTGTTTATGTCTCCAAGTCAAGGAGTTGTATGTGGCTGGACAGGAGATTCACACATTTGAAGGAAATAGCAGCAGCTTGCTAAAAGCCGATGTTGGTAGTGGGATGGATAGGAGTTAAGTATACAGCTAATCAGTCTCAGATGTCTAACCAGGGCTTGTACCTCTCTGTTACCTTGTGTTGACTTGCAGTAGATCAGAAGCTCTCCAAACACAGCTTCGTTCCAGCAAAACTCATGTTGTGCAGCAGCTTTGTCCACTCTGCCTCCGCATATGAGTCCGTTGCATGGAGAGCACTGCGAGGTCAAGCAGTGGTTTGACATTCAGAGCTTCCTGCTGCAGCTCTGCTCCAGAGAAGCTACTGTAAGTATCAGAAATCCCAAAGAGCTGGTACAGGTGAGGCCAGCAGCACACTACGGCCAGGCAAGACTGTCAGAGGAGCTGCACAGTCCCTTTGCCATATGCAGACACTCTTCTCAGTGGGGAGAATAGGGTTTGTAACCACTCTGTAGCTTCCGAGAGCTTACAGCTACTGTCCATGCAGAGCCACTTCTTGGCATTCAGCATCTGAGTCCATTTAGGCACCTGGATCCATGGGAGTTTGGCTCCTAAAGCCCTATGTGGGTCTGGGTGAAGCTGAAGGGCAGGTCCGGCTGAGCTAATTTTGGTCTGTAGACGGTGCTTGCTCAGCAAGGACAGGAAGCCCTGCGCATTGCGGTTCTGTCCTTTTAGCAGGGTCTTATACTGGCCACAAATTTTGAATTGCTGGTGCCCACAGTTTAATCTTAATGGCAGAGATTAAACTGGACACTGCAGAGCAGACGTCTGGATAACTGAAAGCACCAGGAAAGGCCAGCAGGGACAAATGCTGGTCTGTACTGGTTCAGTCTCCCTCTCCATACCCACAAATTCTAGTGTCTCCCAAATCAGTGATAGGCTGCTCTCTCCTGCCTTGCTGTCCATGCTGTGTAGAGAGGCAGCACTCCATACATGATTCAGGTACTGCAGTTCCACCATTTCTCCTGGCTCTGGGAGGTGAGGGTTGCATAGGGCTAGCAGTGTCTGTGCCTTTCCTAGGAACTCTCCGTCTGTCCTCCAAATCCCAGGCAGAGTCCTAGCTCAGCTGCTGCTTTTAGGTATAGCTCAAAGGTGGATGTGCAGAAATGCTGCCTTCAGAGGCAGAGTGGTTGGAGGTAGAAGATAGGCAACCAAATTTGCCATGCAGGCAGTGCCTCTGGAGCAATGTCCTTGCTTGCTGCAAATGTGCCCCTCGTTGCTCTGCCTCGGAGGGAGCTGCAGCTCTGAGCGTGCCACACAGCACAGACAAGGGGCAGATGTACAGACAAAGACAAGGGAGGTGAAAGCTGCAGTTCTCCCCTCTCTGACGCAGGTTGCCAGGCAAGGCTTTGCCCCATCCCACCTTTGGGGATTTAGAGTAGGAAAGATCTTTGAATCCATCTCACAGTAGCTGACAGGGAGCTTTGGTCACAAATTCCCAGAGCAAATCAGGCTCTAAGTCTGCTTCTGTGCATGGAAACGTGCAGCAGTTGTGGGGGTTTATTTTCCAGTGCTTTGAAGTTGTCTCCTTGCACCTAGCTAGATGTGAGGACTAGACAAGGCAGGAATGGGGCAGTTAGTGCTAAGTATCCTAATGCACAGTGTGTTTCTGATCAGTCTGAGGTTTATTTATTCCCCATGGAGACCTGTAGTGGGTAGGACAGACAGACAGGAAAAAGATGGAAGGGTCTGGCAAGAGAGCGTAAATGGGCCGTCCAGCCACCAAAGCCTGGGGGACTGAATCGGTGAGGGAGCAGAAGAGATCCCCAGCCGGGACTTTTTGATACGGAGTATTAGGACGTGAAGGGGGAGGGAAAAGCAGGGAACATGGGCTTGCTAGTCGCTTCAGCTGCAGCGTGAAGAGGGAGAGCGGGGGCTGCAGGAACATGTCACGCTCACTCTGTGAGCTGTTTGAGTTGAGGAAGTTGTCCGCGGCTGAGTTTCCTTTCCCTCTCTGTACTATTGAAACAGGAAGCTGGTGAGCTGAAGCTGCCTGATCATTACACACAGACACACAGGCAGCTCTGGCAGCTCCTGTATTGGCATTCAGGTTTCCTCCAGCTCCAGCGATGGATCAGGGCTGGTACCACGGCAACATCACTCGTTCCAGAGCCGAAGACCTCCTCTCCAAAGTAGGCAAGGATGGCAGCTTCCTTGTGCGGGCCAGTGAGTCAATTGCTTCGGCATATGCACTCTGCGTGCTGTAAGTACAGCTTTCAACCTCACGCTTCACGCGGATGCTTTTGTCCCCGCTTGTGCAGGGTGTTACCCCCTGCACCCTCTCCAGCACAGAGGGGGGCAACCGGCCACTGTACCCACTGGGAAGGTGCAGCCCACATCAGAGCACGGCTGGTTTCACCTGACTGGGCCACAGGGTGGGGAAGGCTTGGGAGCAGGGCCAGGTTGAACAAACCCATATTCTTTTACTGCTGTATGGCGCACCCTACTCTTGCCCCTGATTCAAAAGGAGAGAATAATCAAAGATAATGCGGCTGTGCTATGAGAGAAAATAACCTCTTGACCTCTTTGAGCCTGTTAACAACTTGGGTCAGGTATTTACATTTAACAACTCAAGTACTGAGCTTGGTACCCTCCCAGGCACTTTTCTTGCTCTGGTTCAGCGTGTGTTTGACCCACCCGCTTGTACAATGCCATGTCCCATTCAGCAAAAGGCTTGAAATAGTTCCTGGAGCTGTGCATGATACACCCAGCGCAGCGGTGATTCTACCTGCCTCATTAATGTGGTGGCTTCCAGGGTAAATATTTCATGTGGGAAATAGGGAGAGGAGAGAAGCACTGGCAGCCTTGATCCCTCTGTTCTGCGTTGGGGCTGGGGACCAGAGAGCAAGGCCTCCTGCCCTGGGTTTGTGAGGGGCAGGTGTTACTTCTGGAGGCGGGAGTGCAGGGGCAAGAGGAGATTGAGGTCAGTAGGTGAAGTCTGAGGCATTTGACTTTGTATTACAGAGAGAGAAGAAAGTTGCTCTCTGCTTAGGAGGCATCAAGAAGAGCCTCTGTGGGACCTTGTTCTGCCTGTCAGATCCTCTTTGCTGCCATTGTGCAGCAGATTAATAAAACTTATTTCATCCTTACTCCATATTAAAGTGTAGTTTCTTTTTGAAAGTATGTTTCTTGCAGTGGCAAAGGTGGTGGTGCTGTTTATAACTCTGGTCTAACTGCTTGTCTCTGAGGTCAGATTTCTGGTGGCAGCAGAGTCTTCTGCAGTGGATTCATCTGCAGAAAAGCGTGGGGCTGGGTAACGGCCCTGTAAGTGTAGGTGTTGGACTGTCAGAGATTGGTGGCTGGATGTTCACAAAGTGCAGGGGGCCTTTGTGCCTGCCTGTTAAGATGTTTGTAATAAGATGGGGAAGAGTTTTTTCTTTCTGGAGGGAGCAGAGAAAGAAGGGTGGCTGCAGATGAATAGCCAGGACAAGCAGGAGGAAGGAGGGGCAATCATGTAGCACGGGCTGAGGGCCCAAGTTGCAAATCAGGGAACATTTTACTGGAAGAGACTGTTGCTTCCATTGAGTGTTTTTGGTATGATCCCTTTGATTTGCCTTGTAACCAGTATGTACACAGAATACTCTTGTGGAGAGATGGTGGGGATTATAGAAAGGGAAGGTGCTGTAAAAAGGTCTACTAACATGCATTTGCATAAGTTTTTCCATTGTAAATGTTTACGCAGCCGACTTTGAAAGCCTTTTGTGACTTGAGAGACATGGGATCAGGAAATAGAAACAATATCATGACCAGGATTTTCTGAACCGGGAGCCAAAGGTTATGTTCTTAAATCCATTCTGAGGTAGCTAACATGAATGGCTTGATTAAAGAAATGGGGAGCACCCAGCCTTGTCAGTCAAGAGCAGCCAGATCTGTGGTGCAAAGGGCTGGCATTAATTACAGTCTGAGAAATGTCACACAAACCGCTGTCAAAGTACCTAACAAGCTTTTGGCTTATGCTGGTTTGCAGTTACTTTGTGAGAAGAAAGGGTTAAAGGTGGTGAATAAGTCTTTCCCTCTGAATGTCATCTTGACAAAATGGGCAGCTTTGCTGAAGCTGAAAACTTCCTCAGAGATATATCAGTTTCAGCTGTGTTATTGACTGGAAGGTGTTTGAAGTTTGAGCTCTTCAGTTACTTGTGTTTAAAAAAACAGGCTGGAGACACAGAATGAGAGAAAGAGGGGAATTGAAAGCCTGCCTGCAGAAGGTTTTCACAAAAAGAGCATTATGTTGAAAGTGAGAAAGTGTCAACTGTGTGTAGATAAGGAAAACAAAAAACCATGAAATTTGCTCTGAAAAAGAAGTGTCATATTCTACTAAGGTCTAATATTTATTGGGCCAATCAGTCAAAATCCAACAAAAGCACTTATTATAATGAAATAGTGATTTTAGTGAAGAGCTGCTTTAGGAAAATAAGGTTTGTATAAATATAGTCAAGTAAGGGAGGTGTATTTACAGGGCCTTTTAAGAGTGCCTCCCCTCCTTTTCCGAAACTTAGAGCAGCAGCATCTAACTCAGCAGAGAGCTGAAACAGCAAATGCAGAAGGAACGCTCCTCCCCCTGCACTGCTGTCCTCTGCTCTGCTGGTCACACTGCCCCATAAAAGGCAAGAAGCAAAACCATTTTCCTCCTCCTTCCTCTGTGCCTGGAACATTTGATCTGTCAGTTTATTGACAAGAAATGGGCTCCTTAACTTACCTGGAGGGGAATGCCTGGATCCTGAAATCAGAAAGAGCCTGCTTAGCGTTCACAGTGTGCTGCACCCGAACCAGTATCATTCCTCCAAGGGATCTTCTGTTGGTAGTTCGTGTGTGAATGGCTGCAGGATTAACACCACTTCTAGAGATGACCCTCAAAGGCTAGCTGCAGCTTTGGGATCCCTCTGCGGACACTGCCTGTGAGGTACCATTTCCAGCCCCCTGGGCAGACAGCCTTGCTCATGGTACACTTAGCACCATGCCTAGCATGGCGGTCCTGTCGAGGATTTCCAGGCGCTGCCCATATGCACATCATCACCTGTGCATAAAAACACGTACAGCAGGAGAGGAAAGAGAAAATACAAACCTTGTCCCCTTTCCTCCTCTGGTTGGATGAGAGGACAGAGAGATGACAAAGTACTTGGAGACATGTTTAAGCTAAGCCTGATGTTATATTTACACCCCACATAGACAGCCTGAACGGTGGTTGAGCAATTCTGAACTCAACCCAGTTTTTAGGGATGGACCTGGAATGTGACAGTAATTTGGACCACATAACTTGACAGTCAGGATGCTGAGGAGATAAAGCCTAAGGGTAGGAATGGAGTAAGAGTCCCAGTTTTCTCCACCCACATGCGCTAAATTAGGGGACTGCTAAAGAGGCTTCTTGCTTTTGATCCTAGGAAGTGCTCCTCCTTACTCCTCTCTCACCCAACAGCTCTTCTTTCCCTGCTTTTCCGCTGTCCTCAGCTTAAACCTCTTTACAGGTATTATGACAGCAGCCTCATAAGGCCTGTGTGATGGGCCACTTTCTGTGAAGGTAACAAGGAGAGTCCTCTTGTGATGCAAGAGCCATTGAGCTGGTTTTTTTTATCAGTTTCATGATCTACACACACACACATTTTCTCTCATCAGCTGCATGAGCAGTTCTGCTTAGCGCTGTTTGCATATCAGCAGGAGGAAATGGTGTAAGAGAACTGCATTGACAGATAAAAACAAAACCCATGCCCTTCCTTGGGGCATATCCTCATCTGGCATTGATTGCCTGGGCTTGGTGAAATTAGCAGTGTTGTGGCAATCCAAAGCAGTTGGGGGTCATGGCTGTGACTTCCAGCTCTGTACCAGATCCTCAGATGTGTGAACAAATAAGTGCCTGTGAAATGGTCTTACATTGCTTAGTGAAGTGGTACTGAGCTCTGCGAACAGTTCTAATTCTTCTGTGTTCTTTGCATTAATGCCATCAAAAGATACAGGTTCATGTGAATACATGACAAAATCCTCCAAACACCCTGGAAAAACTCAGCTATGATTTATGAGTAATATCTTTTCATTTCCAATTGTTCTTTGTGACTCCTTGTATAAGGCTGCCTAAAATCCTGATGATCTCTCTCCTGCGTGGAGTGATTCTGAAAAGCATATGGTGAATAGACTCACAACATAACTGTAAAAGAGATGAGGATGTTTTATTGATCTGCCTGATCTCCCTAGCTGGGGGGCTGACCTCAGCCCACATTTCATGATGATTCCACTGTGTTTCTGTTACAGCCAAGGAAGGTCTGAGAGTGGATTTCGTTTTTTCCTTTGAGAGGAAGAGGTTGAAACCAGCATCGTTTGCTGGCTTAAAGCCAAATTGTATGTTTTAAGAGTGTTTTGCAGGTGACTTAAAAGATTTGATCAATCTGTTGTTCAGTTGGGAGAAAGGTAAAAATGTATTTTTTAGTCAACGCTTCTTGGGCAAGCTTCACAAAGCTCAGCAGCTGCTGAGGAAGATCATGCTTACCATGTTACAGCACTGCTCAGGCTTCCCTTGGGTTCTTGTGCGTGACTGTGGCCCTCCACTGGGCAAAAGACTCCTCCATCCCCCCTTAAATAAGAATCTAATTGAATTTAGCTGGGACTAAATGTTCATTATGGCTGACATACAGATGCACAGGTACAGGATAGGGAGATGGGTTTTCATTTAGGCTGTTGTTTAGGATTTGTGCATGAAAATGTGCCTAGCAATCAGGTGTCTTACTGTGATTCAGATGAATTTTTATTCCCTGCTCTCCGCCTCCCCACACACAAGTAAATCCACATACTAGCCCTTCAGTTTACTCATTCGTTGCTGATTTTGGCCCTGTGTCTTTTGGATTTCTGCTTTTTTCATTCCTTCCTGAGACACCCACACTACTGACAGCTAGAGCCATTTGGTGTTTTCTTTCTTTCTGGCCAGAAGAAGAGTTGAATAACTCACTCTGAGGCTGATGCTGATATCACTTTCTGCAGTGACATCTGCAAACATGTCTCAGTGACCGGGAACACCAGGTTTGTGTTAGTTCACAGACTCCAGGGAAAGAACTAAGGAGAAATGTTTAAAACCCTTGTGCATGAAGCCATCTGTGTGTCTTGGGATCTTCCAGTACCTTTTCTCACGGGATCTTCCAATACCTTTTTTCACAGGGAGCGGTGCCACGGTGTGATTTCCTTCTGGACAATGTCTAATCCTATCTCCTCTGATCTGTTCCAGGTTCCGGAATTGCGTTTATACCTACCGAATTCTGCCTGATAAAGAAAATAAGCTAATTGTCCAGGTAAGTGATGATGTGTACTATTTGGTCCCACAAAAATGCACTTAACACCACTCACTGCTTTTTTTCAAAGTAGTTCCAACACCGAGGGAAAAAGGATGTAAGGAGTTAAACTAATGCCCTGGGCCAGCACAGTGCCAGTCTCCAGTCCACTGCTGTGGAGATTTTAGTCTCTGGTCCACTGCTATGACCATTGGCACACTCTTTAACATGTGTGCCTTCAATTCAGTGGCACTGCTGGGTTTTATATAACTGAGAACCTCAGCCCATGGAATACCTTTTCCTCTGAAGCCAGTTTCTTATCAATACATTGTGGATCTTTTCAATCTAAAATTGCAGCACAATTTACCTGCATCCAGAGAATGTAACCTGAGTTGTCGTCTCAGGATCCAGAAAATACCAGGACTGAGGGCAGAAGTTTCAGACTTTCTGTTTATTCCTGTTCTGCTTTAGGATACTGAACGAGCCACTTCCCCTTCCTGTACCACCTCTCAGCCCTTGTTTTCTCAATATAGATCATGAAACTTTGAGGGGGGGAGAGAGGCATGGTCTCTTACAGCCCCAAGAAGTGGGCATGGGTTTACTAGGAGGCAGTGGGGGCTGTAGCCTACCCATCCTCTCAACACAGCCAGTGCTGCATGGGCATGCTCTGTAAAATGAAATGGAAATGCCCATGCTACCCATGTGCCCCAGTCTGCCTTGCTCTTCAGAGTGGGTCTACATTTGTTCCTTCCCATTTCAGATGACAATTAGCTTCCCACACTAGAAATACAGATTTTTACCAACTCCATGTGCAGCTCACATGCACCATGTTACTTACATATTTTGTGATGTGCTTCAGGGACATCAGTTTTTCTTTGAGATCTCTGCACCACAGAGGCAGTATATCTGAAACTGGAGTGATCAGGTTAGCGAGAACACTTGAGTGCTGGCAGCTTTCTTTCAGCTGTGAGCTGTTGATAAGAATTGCCAATTGTGTGTCCTGGGTGCACACATCCAGCCTGGCTCCCTCAAGAGCCACTTTTGGGTGGCTCAGGCTCAACCTGTTTTGTGAAGCCCCACTCAGATGCAGCTCTGCACAAACACAGCTGTATTGCCACCGAGGCCAATTCCAGGCTCTTGGTGCTGTGCTCCAGAGGGCTGTGTGCTCAGGGCCAGCCACCAGTATCAGCACGGTGTCCCAGTTGGCCTCACCAGCTACAGCTGCCTTCCCTGGAGCTGTTGAGATACCTCTGCCCTGCTTGCCACGGCATTTCTGTTTCTGAGGAGGAACTGGCAGCAGGACACTGCACCAGGCTTGACCTGGGTCTGTATGCGTTACGATGGCATGTCACCAAAGGTAATCCATCTTCCCAGAGCACCGGGCAACACAGTGCAGAGGAACCCGTGCAGGCTCTCAGCGTGGGGCCAGTACTCAGCTGGAATGAATAACCTGTCATTCTGATCTGGCTCCACACAGTATGCCACAGGCTATTTGTAGTAATACTCGATTTTTCCCCATCATCTGATATATCTCAGCCTTATTGTCCTAAATAATGTGCTTTGGCCTATTGTGGTGGTGTGATGATGTGTTGTGATGGTAAGACAGGTGTCTAGAAGGTGATATGGTGTTTATCCTTATTTACAGTACCTAGAGCAGCTGCTGAGATCAGGATCTTACTGTGCCAGAGAGCTCACAAGTGAAACACCCCAGACAGGGAGAGTGCTGGGGAGACCTGAGGCCCAGGGGATGGGAAGTCCCACAGCAGCTCTGTGGCAGAGCCAGGATGGGAGCCCAGCTCTGCTAATCATGTCCTTGCTCTTTGCACTGTCACCGTGCTGAGGAAGGGAACTTGTGGAACCCTAACTCTGATGGGGTTTTGTCTGAGTTTGGTAGCTGCTTTGTCTTTTAGGAAACAAGTGCGGAAATGATTATATATTGGCTTTTCACCTGAGGGGGTGGAAGAAGGGAGGCCAGAGGTTACCTGCAAAGGTAGCTACACAACCCCACACTTCGCCCTTATGTCCCCTGGATGGGTCTCAGCACCCTGGGCAAGCCCTGGCCCCCTCCTTGTAGCCCAGCTGCGCTGCGGGCATGTCATGTGAGTGATGCTGAGCATGCAGCCTTTTCTAGAAGAGCACAGACACCCGAAGTTACAAGAGGGTTTGAAATCTGAGTTCAGAGCAACATGCCTGTGTGCAGGCAGCTCTCCAGAGAGTGCTGGCCTACAGGCTGCTCCCAGGACCCACCAGCTAAGGTATGATGCAGACTGAGCATGTAGTTCTGTACATTACAACCTGGGAAGACACCAGTTACGTTTCCCAGTTTGTACTGGATCTGTAATTGTTTCTGCCGTGGCAAAGGGCCTGTTTTTGTGCACAACTATTCCATTTGTCCACAGATCGAAGCACTGCAGCTATAAGGAACCAGTATTTCTCTCTGCTGTAGCAATGGGCAGCTCTCATGGTAGATCAAGGTTTATGAACAAGCAGAAGGTGTGACTGATGTCGGTCAGCTCAGGCTTTCCCCACCACGCACACCTTCACCTCCTCACCTTCTAGTTCTCCACAGAGAATTCTGCAGGGTATTATTTACAAATAGATACGTTCTCATCCTCTCTGGGAAGGGATTATTGGACTACTGCTGGATCCAGACAGTGTTATTAGGACTCTAGGGGATCTTTCTAATGAAACCTTTTGAAATCTACTAGATCTGTTAAGGAAATATGATCTACTACAAGTACACCTGAAGCGATTTGTAAGATTCTCTTGGGATCTGTGTTGTGATCATGAGGGATTTCTCTTGCTTATATGTTGTGGGATGCAGAGGGATTGCGGTGGAATACCTTTGTATGCTGGGTTGCCAGGAGCTGTAGGTTGAATATCAGGAGTAGGCTAGATAAAGTGTGGTGTTAACTTATGTTTTGAAGACACAACACCTCCCGTTTTCTGCTGCTTTATTCCAGTTCTGTGGGAGAGGCAGAAGAAGGGGGCTGGCTTCTTCTGGCACCAGAGAGATGCAATGAGAATTGTAATTGAGGCTCAGAGCAAAACAGTCTCATGTCGTTGGCTGCTGTTCTTGGTACGTTGTTCCAGCTGGGCCAGACTTTTTTGGTTGCTTGTCTGTTGACTTTTGGATAAAACAAAAACTACTTCATGTGTATTAAAATATGAGATTTTTGAAAAGAATAGTTCTCCTGTGCAAGAATATAAAAGCTATTGAATAGGAAGGAGTTTTGACATTTTAAAAAGTCTCATTAAAAAGGAAAGAGTCTACTAATCCTCTGGAATTAGAACAGGTGTTAAATTAATACAGCAATCAGTAGATACTTCTCATTTCTGGGTTTATTCAAAAAAAAAAAAGACAACATAGGAAAGATTCAACACTAAATCCTGAGGTTAGCCTGTATTAGTTACAAATATGGGCTCTGATCGTGCAATGTGACCTTTTTTGCCTGCACCGTGCTCCTTCCTGAAGCTAACAAAGTTGTTTTCCTGCCCAGATCTGGGCTGTTGTCTGTCAGGCATTTCTCATGATGACAGCAGGTTCAGAAGATGTGTAATATCACAGCTACATACACGGCACTTGTGACATTACAGCTCTCCCCCTGCCACTCTATGGAATTTTTTCACCTTTAAAGCTGCAAGTTGCTTCACATTTTTTTGAATCTTGGAGAGTAGATTTTCTTTTTTTTTTTTTTTTTTCATTAAAGGCTGGTCCCGCACTAGTGCAATGATACTCAGTGTCATTTTTTGCATGGTTAAATTAACAGTTCAAGTAGAGGTGGCAGAAAGTGAGGTGCATATTTTTGCATTTTTGCATGCAGGCTGAAGAGAAAAATATTTGCATATGTCCTTCCAGCATTTTGTGGCATGCTACATGATCTGCCATTAGGTTTCTGCATCTGCAGCAGCTCTACAGCACTTAGCATCGTCAGGTATCCTTCTTGCCTGCCCTATCTGGAATCAAACTGGTATCCCCCCAAAACATACTAGGCCATAGCGGTTACGGTCATAGACTTTTTTTCTTTAAACACAAATAGAAATTCTTTCCCTTCTTTTCTGGGACTGCTGAATTTTCTTCTCCTGTTACTTGAGACTTCAAAATATAGGCAAAGAAATCCAGGCTTGGATGAATCGAACTTGCATCCTGCTGATGAAAACATATTTAAGGAAGGGGGGAAGGAGTAAGAAAAACCCCTTGAAACACAGGATCTGTAACAGAGTGGAGATCTTTGTCCTTAGGCAGAGAACAATTAATCTTCAAGATATCTCTGTTAGCCCACAAACTCTCACTATAGTAAAACACTGAGACCTGAGAAGCTGAGACAGGAAGAGAGTGAAAAACCAGTTACACAGAGACCCAGGAGCAGGGGCATGAGGCTGGAAATCAACTGCCTCCTGAGTTAGCTTAGCTGCTGCCTGCCTGTGGGGCAAGTCACAGCTGGGGTACTTAACTTTCTTCTCTGTCAAAACAAAGATGATTTTCCCTTGCTCAAATGGCAAGGCATAATTAGTGCAGAGTTGTTGAAAGTTTGAGGACTAGCGGAGTGTAGTCGTGTTTATGCAAAGAGGGGCAGAGAAGCAAAGGAGTCCTTGGGAATCACAAGAGACAACCTAAACACACTAAACCTGTCTTTCTAAGCCAGTCATCTATGTTCAGTTCTTGCCATCCAGATTCACAGAAGATAAAACTTTCCTATGCTGGCACTTAAAGCACCTCATGTATACAGCTAGCTGAGGTGTCAGTATGACCCTCATCACTGCACAATCTGAATTCCTTGTGATCTTAGCATCTCCTCAATGGGGGGAAGTGTTCTTGTTCCCATTTTACAAACAGGGAACTCAGTCCTAGTCTGAGGATTGGGTTACAATAAATAATTTTAAATAGCTGTCCCTTGCTGACCTTATCAGGATCAGAGAATGTGTGTGATACATCAGTATTCATGCCCCCCTCATTTCAGATGGGCAGTCAAGGCTGTCACGTAGTCAAAACTGAGTTGTACCTCTGTAGTCAGTGAGGAAGAAAGAGGTTTCTCATCGGGGTGGGCTAAACTGTCCTTGGCAGGTCCTGTCTCTGTTGCCTAAAGAGCCTGGAGAACCCCCTTAAACTGCCAGACTTGGCAGGCTGCAGTCAGGTAAAGAGATTCCCGTTACAGCTGACTCTTGTTCAGTCTAAGAAGGTGCTGAGGTCAAAAGCTGCTGTTGAAAAACTGTGGTGCTGCCTCTGCCTAATGCTTTACCCTGTATTGCCTTTATAGACTGCAATTTTAGAAGATCACTGTCAAGAGTATAACCTGCCTTTTTGAGTGAGGATGCTTGAAAGAGGTGATGAGAAGGAAGAAGACACTGGCATTGGCTGGTCAGTGAACAGGGCTTGGTACAGGGTGGTGTGGTACCATCGCTAAAACCCTATGGAATTTGATCTCTCTAGATTTCTGGTTCATCTCAAATAGGAGTTCACAGCTTGTGTTATCTGATGGCTGTTCGGCAATCTAGCTGCAGCGCAATCAGGCGTTTCTCAGTGGCAGCTAGATTGCATCTTAGTTTATGCTCGTAGTTTATCAGATAACACTTCATAGGTTGTTTGCAGGATCAAACACTTACCTCCTGCCACTCTGTGTGAAGGCTAGGGGGGGAAGATATCCTGATGGACAGATGTCAACTTTGTACCAATGGGGCTGTCACCAAAGATGCCCTTGGTAGAAGCCACTGAGAGAGAGTCAACCTAGTAATTACGGGAGCAGCTTTAGCTTCTTGTGAAAGGTGGAGTCTCCTTAAGAAACTGGGCATCTGCAGAGCAGGCTTTTGGTAGCTCAGTGCCACGGACAGATTTTATAATTGTGTGCTGGATCCTCCTGTGAGTGCGGCGCAGCCTGGCCTCTGAGCGAGAGGAAGGCGCAGCCTCCCAGTGCTTTCCTGTGGGCATGACCTGATGCTTTAGCTCAGTCATGTAACGTTCCCATTCTGCCACCCAGAACTTGAACCAGATGCATTTGTCTGCCACCTCAGGGCTCAGGCCTTGCCCGACCACTGCTGCTTCCTTCTGGCAAGGGTGCTCTTTCCTTCTCCTTCTTGCCAACTTGGGAGTTTTTTTAATGTGTTACTCTTAAGTCTGCTCTCCCATTCATGCCACTGGCTGAGCTCTTGCTTCAAGTTGTGTCCCTGCCATGCAATGTTGCGGACTGCCAAAGACTGAGGCTCCCACCACCCACAGTGCCTTGAATGGTGTTTTTATCTTTTGCCTGCCCCGCAGGAGAGGGCAGAAATAGAGCTTGACTTGAGCAGGAGTAGGAGACACTTTAAATTTTCAAGCAAACTGGAAAATTTAAAAAAATGCATTCAGGTGAAATGTTTCATTTTGATTTTGAGCTTTTCAGAAGTTACCACAGTCTTGCCAAGATGTTGAAGAAAAATGTTATTTCAGATGGAAAAAGTGGATCATCCTTTTGAAAAAGTCCAGATAAGCAATTTTGAATGTTTCACTAATTTTCTTTTTTGCTTTGAGCAAAACTGTTTGACTGACTCCAGAGTTCGGCAATTTCTGTGGATTACTTTGTTTTGAGAAGGAATTGTGAAAAGTTGCCACATTCTTACACTACTTAAGAGACTGTATTACAGTATGGAAAACATCAGTATTTTTAAAGTTACGGCCTGTCTTTTTCTTTCTGCTTCACCTTCCCGGGCTGTCCTAGCTGCCCGGCTCCTTGACAGAAAGCAGCGGTGTGCGTGCATCTTCCTGCGCTCTGCTCCGTGGGTAAATGTGGGAGACATTCATTTTGCAGTTCCAGTGCCAGATCATCATTTCTGCGAGCATGAGCGCTGCTTGCATTCGTGCTGAAATTCACCATTGCTGCAAGGGCTTTTAAAAAATTACTTATATTTATACTTACTGCTTCTTGCAAAGGGAGGGCCTGACCCTATTAACTTGTAGGTTTTGCTGACTTCAGTGAAAATTATAGATGCCCTGGCAGCGCTGTTTTACATTGAGTGATTGTCTAGCTTTTTTTTTTTTTTCTGGTAATTTTTTCTAGTCTGATATGAAGCTGTGTGCAACAGGAAACAAATGGTGCTATGCGAGCAGTTAGAAAGCAGGCCAGCAGCTGTGACTCACAGTATCAACTGACACTGAAGCCGTAGGCTACCAGTGCACTTGCAGCACTGGCTCCCAGAAGGTAGGAGAGCCAAT
>NW_009626229.1:0-52622 GCF_000690535.1 Cariama cristata | reverse complement strand
GAAACCCTCTCTATCCAGCACACTTCTAGAAACACATTTTGGGGGAAACATCTAAATTTGTACTCTGTCTGCCTATGGGTTGGCTAAATATGCCAGAACGACCAAAATCCTCTGTCCCGGCATGGACAAGACACACAATGAGAGGGCTGCCTGTTCACGTCAGCTGGTCAGCAGGATTGTCCTTGCCCTAAGCAGAATTTTGTTCTGGCTTCTGTTTATGAGTCCTGCAGGGTGGAGCTCGGCATAAAAGCTTCATCCGGCATGCTAACCTCCTCTCAGAGCACAGAAGTACGGCTGCCCATCCTGCCGGCATGATCTGATAAGAGCATGAGTTTAGGTCAGTTCCTGCGTTCCTGGTGTCACTGCTGTTGTCACCAACGTCATAGGCAAGTGTCCAGCTGTGGCACATGCAGTACCAAGTCCTTTGTGAGCCCTTTGCAGAGAGATGCAAACTTTTTGCCGTTCTCTTTGATACGGCGCTGTAATCCCAATTTGCTGCTCTGCTCTGACACGTGTAGCCAAGAAAAGGTTTTCTGTAGTAAGGATTTTGTGATTTGCCTTGGATTTTGCTGATCTATCTATATCTGATCAAAAACTTTGTACTAGGAAATTGCACTTGAGCTGGTTTCAGTGGGAGATAACGCAAAGCAAAATCTTTTGGGTGACACTCACCCATTCACAACATTGCAGCCGCTTACAGCTTCTGTCAGACAGCTGTGTAAGGATTTTGTACTTGCTCAAATTGATGTCAAAACTTCACGGTCTGCAGTGAGGACAGGGTAGGCAGAGGCCTGCCCAAAATATCATTTGCAGGCTGCATGGAGACTGTAAGACATCCATCGTCTGCTTGCAGCTAGGAGGCATTGGGCACTGTTGGTCTCCTCCTGTGTTGAAAGGCCCGAGGAGACCAAGTGTCCCACCAAGGAGGATGCTTGGTGGGGTGGGACACATGGGCTGGACAGCTACCCTCTCCAGGCAGGTGTACGTAGGTGGGCAGGGGTGCGTGTATTTGGGCTGGTGTGCTGCCAAGATGAGAGGTGTGCCAGCACCACCCCCTGCGTGCCAGTGTGCCTGGGAGTTACGGGGGGACGATCAGCACCTGCATTGCTGCAGGGAAGGGGAAGAGACAGCAGTGTTGTCTGAAGGACAGAGGGGTGCAAGGGATGGGAAGGGAGCAATTCAAGACCCCGCTGAGGAGTCATGAGCTCGTCGGTGTGCAGAGCTGCAGAGCTTCTGTGGGAAAGTGCAGTTTTATGTTTTGCCTAACAGTGAATTTCAACAAAAGTTAAAGCTGAGGATGGAACTGATTTTGCCAAAGTTAGTCATTACCACAGAAAACTTTCCATGTTCGTGGTACTCTGTTGGCACTGAAGGGCTGAGGTATAATTAGGGTGATTACTTTTCTTGGATGGAAACAAGGGACAAGTGGACAACCAGACAATACTTAGGAGCAGCGTCTCGAAACGTGGTTAGGGAAACACATTTCTAGTATGCCCAAATACATAATTTCATTACGTTGAGCTTCATTTTATTACTGAAAATTGTAAATATTCCAATTTGAGTATTTTTCAATATAATTTAATGTTGATCTAAATCAGTTTGTAAAACTCTTTGCAGTCTTTACATCTAGGACTGAACATAATTTGCAGTCAGGGCTTAGCAAAATCCACGTACTTCATGTTTCTGCAGACTATCCAAATCTGTTTATATAAGGAAAATGTTTTTTCTGCTGTTGCATCTGAGGTAGGAATAAACATAATGCATTTCATAGGTTTTGAAAAACTGAAAGAAGCAGCGTTTAATAAGAGAACTAGGTATTTCCTGAAACATGCACATTCTTTCCTGCTACTGAATCTCTCAGTATACAAAATTCTTCATACAAACAAACCATATCCAGCTTTTGTCTAGTTTGGACCCTTCCAGAATGTTTTCAGTTTCCTGAAAATACAAAAAAACCCCCACATTCAGAGAAGATGGCTTAAACCAAGTTAAAGTGACATTATTATTTTGTTTTTCAAGCTTCAAAAAATGAAATCAGGTATTTGAAAGCTAGCGCATGCCACGAAGTGAAATCCCTTTTCCTTTTATCTGAATATGCTTTCAGATAAAATTTCATTCCAAAGAGTGAAAGGCCAAAGGATGTCATCAATTTCTCTTACAGTTTGCCCTCCAATAAGTGTGTCATGTCATAAAGCCTTCATCATGCTTAAACAGTTGAATATTGCAAATAGGCAATCCTCACTGAATGTACAAAAGCAACTTGCAGGCGCTGCAAAATACTTTAAGATTGAGAAGATAAAGATTAGGACTGTTAAACAGTAACCGGTTTAACAATTATTATTTTAAAAGAACAATTGTTTCACCGTATTATCCTTTTGAAAGACTTTGACCACCCAGAACCACATACCCAACATTTCCTACCCCGCTGGATCTTTCAGTTCCTGCTTTGAGAGCCTGAGTGTACAAACAATTGAGTTTGCTCTTGGCACAAAAGTGGGGCAGAGACTTTGGCTGGGGGACAGGAACAAGCGGCTGGGAGGTGGTGGGAGCCTCAGCCTTCAACTGCACAGAAACTTTCTCCAGCAGTAAATATACTTTAGGAAGTTCTTCGTCTTGCCTCACCCCCCTGCAGACATTTCCATCCCAAATCAACTGTTTCTGTGGGCATGTTTTAAAGGAAGATGTAGTAACCTCTGCTCATGGACTGAGAACTATAAGAAGGTTGGGTTTTTTTTAAATAGACTTTCAAACTAGCTACAGTCTGTGCTTGAGAAGCCAAATGTGTAATTCTAATTGAGATGAGCGCCTTGGGGACACACACCTCAACATCTCCAGGACTAGCAAACTGAAAATTTTCCTGAAATTCTAAACCTCTTCTGGCAGATGAGGAAAAATAATTTAAAACTTACCTAACCAACACTATCAACAAGAAAATATTCTCATCTTTCAGTAATTTGATGGATGTTAGCTTTAATATTATCAGTCACATAGCATTTAAACCGTTTGATTGTCTTATCCTTTTTATTTTTATATTTCCAAAGACTTCTGATGAAGCTTCATAACTGAATTTAAAGTATTCAGGGAGAAAACAGGCTACTTCCCTTTCAGCTGTGTGGTAATGAAACACTATGTTTTATTGCTTCTGTGCTTTGAGGCATGATGGGTCACAGAGAAAAGTACTCCTTTTCAGGCAAGTCTTGAGTTGTTTTCTCAAAGAAAGAGAAGCCAATATATTGTTGTGCTATATGAGGCTTTTT
Organism: Cariama cristata; assembly: GCF_000690535.1. NCBI lineage: Eukaryota > Metazoa > Chordata > Aves > Cariamiformes > Cariamidae > Cariama > Cariama cristata. Next base: position 49,365 of record NW_009626229.1, on the reverse strand, counting down.
GTCCTGATCATTTAAGATAGGAATGAGCCTTGGAAAACATTGCTATTGAATTTGTTTACAATGAGTCTTATGGCAGATACTGCCATCTGTACAAAATCATTTCTGCACTTATTACTGACAGGGTGATGCCCTTTCTTCTTTAGAGATGTATCTCGATTTGCTGATGAGATGTATCGTTGCAGGCTGCATCCCCCATGCAGAGACGTAACTCATCCAGCAGGTCGCAAGTAATACTTAGGCTCCAGTTAGATCTTGTTCACTCAATCTGCTCTGTAGCCTTAGGGAATGGGACCAATAGACCCTACATGCACTGCAGCTTATTGCTAACATAAATATAAAATATAAAGATACAATCACCTTTAAATAACAACATGTTCAATCGAAAGTATTGTCCCGGTTGCACTTGTTTTAAGTAAATGAGGTCTGCTCCACCTATAGTTTTCAAATTTACCTTTTGGTGGTTGAAGCTATTTCATGAAGCTTTAAAAGAAATTTGGAATCCTTTAGTTTTCAGATTGCCACATAAATGCAAAGCACGCAGGACTTGATTTCAAATGACAAAATGGTTTAGGGAAATGAAACAGACTTTAGCAAAGACAGCTCAGATTCAGTCATTTCAGAGTCCCTCTGAGAGAATGAAGTCACAGTGCAGCTTGCGGTTGTTCCCAGGTCTTTGCCCTGCAGTCTGACTTCTTTTGTCTTCAGTTTGTAACTTCTGACAGAGTTTTCCATCTTGGTTCTCCTCTGAAAGTCTAAGTCAGTTTCCTTCTGTTCCACCCCAGGGCTCTAAAGCTCTCCTTTTCTAGTATTTTAAAAGATAACACACAGCACAGCTGGGTTCAGCAAACCCCATGGGCAAAGTCTAGCAAAACTCTCTATGGGCTGGGGTTGCTCTGTGTTAGCAGGCTGTTAGGCCTGAACTAAAATTTCCAGATAGCTCTGTATTAAACCTCATTCTCCAAAACTTGACAGGGATGTAGTGATCTGTGTTGTTTTAAAGCCTTAGCATAAAGTATCCTTTGTGGTTGAATGCAGTAGAATCCACGTCCAGCAAGCGCTGGCTGTTCACGGAGGCACTAGGTAGCCCTTCGAGAAGTTCGTCTTCATTGTATGCCACGTCCCTTTACATGCAAAACCAGAAACCTTGGGTTGGGTCCAATTCTAGGGGACAAAGTTTAACAAAAAATTTGTAACACCACATCCGCTATTTTTATTCCAGAGGTGCAGTTCAGGGGAGGACGTAAAAGGAGAGGGTTTGAAGGATGTTTTAGTTTTGTGGTTAGTTTTGTTAAATGACGGTGCTTCTTCATGCTGGTTTCTGTATCTGTTCAATTAGCAGGCATGGCTCAGTGCTTACTTCTAATTGAGTAAGGGTTTGTCTCACTCATGCAGTAAATGAATGAAATAAGGGACAGTTCCTTGAAAGAAAGGACAAGTGGAGACCCTTAGTGTCACTAAAACAGAAAACAGTTCCTGTAACTTAAAGCTTGAGAAATTTTGCAGGCTGAAGACAGGAAATTGTAACAGTAAGGTGCTCACCCTTATCTGTGCGTTGCTTATGGTTTTTAATTAGGCAATCCCAGAAAGTTATGCAGTATAATGTGGTGAATGCGGCTCTTACATGCGCCTTCTGCCTGCATTGCTTTGCTTCAGCAGTGTACCTTCAGTAAGTGTAACTTCTTTAATCTTACATTTTCTCTTTTCCACTGGATATTTTATGTAATTCGTGCATATTTAGTGCTTGGTGTCTGTTGAAACTGAGATTCATTCAGCACAGAAGACAATAGGGAAAGCAGAGACCTGATTATGGATCCTCCACTGTCTCCCTGCACAGGTTAGAGGAAACCCCCAGAAATGCAGTGTAGGACTGACGTGAGCTGAGGGATTTTCATTTCATTTTCGGAAGTTTCCAAAAGGGTTAGAAAGGCAGGTTTTCATAGGCAAGCCTTCACTTCTCTTGGAGAAAAGTTCTTTCTTGTAGGACTTCAAACCCCACACGTTGTTGCCTAGGGATGTATTTATTGTCTTCTATAGAGGGAAAAGCTGAAGGGCGCTTGAGAGTTTCCACTGAGAAGCAAGTATCGGTGACCTGCAATAGTTTCCCCAGCTCAGCTACTGTCAGTAGTGAGTGCTGACAAAATCAGAATGATGACCTCCACAAACTGCCTTCAGAAATGATTACTATATTACACTTGCTGCCTCGGTTGCCTTGCTAGCTCCTGAGGACCTGTGTTTTCAAGCTTGTCTTGGTAGTCACTAGAGCTAGATACTTCATGAAGAAATGAAAATGGAAATTCTCATTTGACTTCCAGTGCTGAAGCTTTTCGGTGGAAAACCAAAAAGCACAAGACTTGTGATAAAATTACAAAAGTTGTTATAAGCAGCGTACTCCAAAACTTTTACTTAAATTCCACCCACACACTACAGAAGCGCTAAAAAAAATTGCATCAGATCCCCATGGATCTACAGTCCTTGCTCATTCATCACCAACTCATCTGACTTGCACCCTGTAGCTAAATTTATTACCAGTCCCTCATGTTCTGTCATGGAACCATACTGTTGTTTGCTTCTTGTTGATGTAAATCTTATTTATTATAAGACGGAGAAATGCTGAAAGGGTTGGTTGCTCAGGAGGTTTCTCCTCGTGCTACAAGTTGGATCATTATATGCTGTGTTGGTAAAATCTTTTTTGATGGGTAGAGTTTGAATGGTTTATTTAGTGGTGTTGGTGCTTTCTATAATTGCTCGGTGTTCTTACTGGCTTCTATCTAACTATATTAGTTAGATATTTGGCAATTAATGTACTTTTTATGTGAATCGCGGAGTGTTGGAGCACAGTGGAATGGGGTCCTTAAGTAGGATCCGAGTATATTATTTTTATGACCTATGTCTTTAACTTGTGTGGGAGAATGCTGGTTCAAAAGACTTCCACGGGTCCTTTACCTTCTGGAATATGTTTTTCTTTAGGATGTGGAACTTGAGATAAAAATTTGGCAGCCAGCTATACTCTACTGAGAACTCCTTTCAACGTTCCTTCTCCTCAACAGACAATTTGCAAGTGTCCCAGTTCTGCCATGGGAGCACTTCCTACCTGTGAACATGACCAATCTTCGGGCTGCCAGAATGAAGCCTGAGTGGGAACACATAGAGGAAAACTCTTGTGGGGCCAGAAGAGATCAGAAGTGGCAGATATGACAGTCAGGATCTTTTTAAGATTAACTCAAGCTGGGCGCACATTCCACACATAAAACGTGTTAAGCATTTGAAACTGAGCATAAGCAAAATGCATTGTGCTTCCCAAGTCTTTTCCATGACATTGCGGATAGGAAAAAGTGAGGTAGCCATTTTGGCCAAAATTGGATCAGGAGGGAGTTCAGGTTTTGTTGTAGATTTGCACTGTACAGGACGATTTGGAAGTGAAGCCCTGATGTGCCCTGCTGCCCAGGTAGCAGTGGAGGCAAGAATGTTTATTTGTACCTGGTTGACTTGTTTCCAGCTAGCAGCAACAGGATTCATATTTCACGCAGATGTTGCGAGCAAGCAAGGAAGTAGGTGCTGAACTTTAACAAATGTTCTGTGCATGCTACTGTGAAAGAAAGTGAAAATCATTTAGCATTCCCATTTTGTATACATATGATAAGAAAGGAATTATGGTGGTGTAGCAGTAATTCACATAGTGTCTCTTAAGTCAGTATTACGCTTAAAGAAATGGAGCTTGTGGTAGAGGCAGTATGTGAAAGTACCCTTCAGTTTCATTTGAGGAACAGAGGGAATTTTATAGGATTGACAACACAGTAATTTACTTTATCCTCTTTTAACTTAGTTTTTTGTTGTTTGGATATCTGATTTTCAGCCAGGAACACAAGCTAGAATACTTAGTTGTTGTTAAATTGCAATTCCTTGTTTCCTTCCATGAATAATCTCTTTCAGAAATGCTGAAGCCCTCTTTCCCAGAACTCTCTGATTTCCTTGATTTTCACCCAAAGTCTTAAATGTAAAAGGTCACTGTAGCAAAAGTGACATGAATAAGCAAACTTGAGCATCAGGACCAAACCGTATGCAGAATGAGACAAGAAAGCCTTCATCATCTCTCATCTCAGAGGAGACAGGGACTATTCACCTTCCAGTCTCTCCAACATTATTCAAGTTATATAATTTACAACTGCACTTGCACTGTGCCATTTTCCCCAAAATTCAAATGATTTCTTCCAGGTGAGGAGGCGCTGCTCCTGCCACCCACCGGCATCCTCCTCCCAGCTTCCCTGGATTCCTCCTCTTGCCTCTTCTCTCGTGCTCAGTTCCCCTGAGCCAGAGACCCTCTCAACTGAGCTTCACCCAGCATCTCAACTCCCCTGCCAGCTCGCAGGTTCCTACCACTTATTAAAGTCCTTTCCTTTACCAACCCTCCATGTCACAGGATCTCCCTTTTCCTCAGCCACACACTTGCTCCTCTCCCTTTGTACTCCTAGTCAGCCCCATTTCTTCCCAGCACCAGGTGTTGCATTCAAAGTAAAGTATGTTTCTGGGTGGCTTGTATTTTGGCAAGTAGCTGTTTCTCCCAGCTGTGATTCCTGTCTATGATCCCATTCCTGTGAAATGCTCCTAAATTTCTTAGCACAAGATTTGATCTAGAAATAAGAAATGTTTTCTGACAAAACAAAACTGAAACACAACCAGGTTGCTTTAAAATGCTTTAAAAAATAATTTACCAGGAATTTCTTAGCTGCTAGGTTCCGCTCTTTAGTGAAATATAAAAGCTTGCCTACATGAGAGCCAAAAGTAAATTTAAAAATGCCACCTATACTTCCTAGCTAACAGACAGTCTTGAAGACAACTTTTTTCCAAACCAGGAAGCTTAAGAAATTTTTTTTTCAAATCTAAAAGGAAAAAAGTTCCTGCCAGCCTTTCGCACCAAAGTAGAAGTGACCTGATTTTCAGCTTCCGTTTAAGCTGGTTGGGTGTTGCAAGAATTTTATAACTTTGAAAAGTTATTGACTGTTGCTGAAATGCCTATATATGGGTTTAAATACCTGTTTTAAAGCATTCTGGTTAGAAAAGCTTAGCCTTAAGCAATATAACCAGATGACCAGTTTCCTAGTTCCTCCTTGTGCCTTGGCTCAGGAAAGGAAAACACTTCCTCTTCCTTCTGAGGGCCCCAGACTTCCTGTGCCATCTATTTATACAATTGTTGTCATGAACCCCAAGTTAACCACTTCCTCGCCCAGCTTTACATCTTTTAAACCTCTCTTCACTTTATGTCTTTATACTCCCCTTGCAACTTCTTTTAAAGGTATGTTCAGAGCTGCTTCTCAGCAAACCCGTATTTGGAGTATCTTCATCAAGGTGTTCTGTTGACCAGTTGGCATTGCTTGGAGATAATGTAGAAGAGGAGACTTAGGTTGGGCCCTGTTGGCCATTTTACACCAGATACAAAGGAAGACTAGATGATCTCAGCCATACAAAAACCTGTTGAAAAGTTTAGGTGGATGAATTTGGAAACGGGATCACAAGATTTAACCAAAGACTAGTGATTAAAGGCTTTAGTCATACCTGTTTTCATTAAATGAAGAACCCAGAAGCTTATTCAGCATAAAGGCAAGAAGAAGTTGTAGCTAGTTGTGTTAAAGTACTGTACAGTGATTGTACAGAAGATGGAAGGGAAATTGATAACTGGATGGACCTGCAGAATTGAGGGCAGTTTCTGGAGGACAGGACATCAGGACATCCTGTGGGAAAGGAAGTTTCCAGCCAAAAGGGCTGGAGTCAGAAGCGGAAGATCTGAGAGTCCCTGGTTTGGGATGCAGTTGAAATGGCTGGGCTGGTCATGACCAGCGCGGTCACGTTCAGTTTTACCAGTCTCACTCAAGGATATAGCAGGGTCTGGACAAAGAGGCAGCAGGCAGGTTTGCAGAGGGCTTCCTACAGTCGCAGAATTAGGGCTGGCAGGAGGCCTCACGAGGTCTCCGAGCCCAGTGTTTGCCCTGTTTTCAGACTGAAGCAGCATCAGGTGCTTGCTAGCTGGCTCTGAGGAATGCCTGGGTACTCTGCACTGTGACACTTCCAGAGATGTGGACACACTCTCCCTGTGCAGCCTGACTTCACTGTCTCTGCCTGGCAAGGTTCCTTGAGATCTAATCTAAACCTCCTCTGCTGCGAAGTAAGCCGGCCACATCTGCTGTCTTTGAGGGACTTGCAGCACAGCTGGTTGCCATCTTCTTTATAAAAGAATTTAAAACTTGTAAGACTGCTGCTGTGATGTCTCCAGGCTGTCCCTTTGCCAGACCATACCAGTCCCTTTCTTCTGAGCTTTCCCTGTAAATCACATTTTCCAACTCTTCAGCCGTCCTCATAATTTTTCCTTGGGACTCTATGGTATTTTCACATGTTCCATAAAAAGTGATGACCCAGGCTGAACACAGCAGTCCAGCTAAGGCCTTACAGCACCAAGTACAGCAGAAGAGTTTCTTCGTGCATTTCATATGACACTCCCATTAATAGACCTTAGAAAGACTGGCTTTTTCTGATGCAGTTTCCCACTATAAAATTGCTATGCAGTCTCTGATTCACTATTATCCAGATTCTTTTGTGCAATTCTGCTGTTTTACGAGCTGTTCCCTATATTGCATACGTTCGCTAGGTGTTTCCTTTCTGTGTGTTATGGCTATCATCAGCACAAAGCTGAGGTACCAGGGGTGATGCTGGAGGAGTCGCCCGTGGAGGGAGAGCCTGCTCTCCACGCCACTCGGGTATCCTGTGAGCCGTGTGAGTATGTTTCTGGGGATGTGGTGTGTTGCTGTGGAGATGACACTTACCATCCATGTTTCTAATGACTTCTAATGACTAATGAAACAATTCACTTCACAATTAAAACAAGATCTATCCTGTGATAACCCTGAGGAAATAGTTAGTTACTAAATGAAGGCGGGGGGTAGGGGGGGAAGGGAAGTGGATTTCATTGTTGCGCTCCGCTCGGGTGGCTCCAGCTTGCTCTGTGCTGCCCTGTCCGGCTTGGGGTTTTTTGCGGTACCCCATTCCGTGTCTATTCCCTGTCTCAAAAACCAGAGCAAGTTTGCATAAAGTTCAGGCTCCCTTTTGCCTCGCTCCTGTCATCCACTGTGGTTGTCTTGAGGACAACCACAAAGCCTATAGACTTTTGTCACAAGTTCAAGTGTGAAGAGAGCATATATCCCAGCCATGTGCTGCTTTCCTTGCTCATTGGCAGTGAAAATTGTTTGACGAGCCTTCAGGTAGGCTCATCTAGCAACCTGAGCACTAGCTGCAACATTACTGAACCAGATTTTCTGTGTTAAACTGATGCTGTGCGGGCATCATCCCTGCAGTCCCAGGCACTGCTGGGCTGGGAACATCCCGCAGCCTGGGGGATGGTCCTATTGCCCTGCGACTGGTAGCAAAGTTACAAGCTGTTGGATTTGGAGGGGCTCACATGGCACTCGTCACTGGTGGTATCCGAGCTCCTTGCATTCGTGTGTCAAACAACGTGACTACCGTCTGTCACACAGGCTTTGTTCTCATCCTTTCCCTAAGGGGAGGAGCAAGCCCAGTGAGGTCTTGCTTTTACTGTTCTTTCTCCCAATTCAAACGACATACAGTTTTTGCTGTGCCTCTGCGCAGAGGGACGCAGAACAAAGCAGTGTGCCCTGCTCTCTCAGGGGGAGTCGGGAAGTTTGAGGGGTGCCTTGAACTGAGAGGAGCTCATTTCATAGTGCAGGCAAACAGGCAGAGAGGGTTGTTGGGCACTGCTTTGTGCTGCAGGGGCACAGCCCTTCCCGCACGCTTCCTCTGTTGAGGTCCTTGCAAATAATAACAATTATAATACAAAAGAAAATGAGTGAGAATAATCCAGCGATCTTTGCTTTCAGACTCCCGTGATGGCAAAGCTGATGTGTAGCGAGGCGGTGCCACTGCTGTGGCTTTTGTGGTGTGGGAGAGGGCCCTCAATCTCCCTCACCATGAGCGGGCACTGAGCAGGTTTGAGGCTCCCCCATCCTTCCCTCTGTGCTTGGCCACAGCTGATCAGAGCTCCTGGCCCTGCCGGTTCCCCATTTCTTCATTGCAGCTCTTGTCTCTGTGCAGCTGGTCAGGACACGTGTTCAGCTCCCTGCTGAATTCTGTCTTAAGATATAAAAGTGCCGTCCTTTATTTTTACTGCGTGCCATGGGGAGTTGGTCCTTTTTATCCTGAATGGACTTGGGGAAGGTGGGCTGCCAGAGGAGCTGGCACCGCTGGGATGGAGGCTGCCGCCCTTTGGGAATGAGCGGCTGCATTCAGATGCATGCAAAGTGCAGATCCTCACCATGACCTTGAGTTATCTTTCAGAGAAGACATAGTGGAGTTCATCAACAAAAGTGGCTGGAGGTGGTGGTCTGGCTGCCCAGCCAGCCAGCTGAGCTACTAGGGTAGAAGGGGTGCATAATGTGGGGTCTCTCTGCGCCTGCATCCAGCTAACCTGCACATGAGCTGGGGCTTATGGCCACCCCGGGGAATTTGATCTGGACCACAGGCTTCGGTCCACTCTTGAAATGCAGTGCAATGAGTTAGAGGAAGAAGGCCTGTTACAAAATGCTGCTGCTTCTGGTTACCACAGAGACCAGCACCGGTTCGGAGACTGAACTATCCTTGGCAGCAAAAAGTGCTAATTCAGCCTTTCCTCCCACTTACATCAAGGCTCCATTTGGCCTTAAAAGAGCTGTGCAGGGCAATCCAGCTTCTTGCAGGCACCCTGTGAGAGCAGGGGCTGAGAGGCAAAACAAGGCTGAGAAGACAGTGTTTGGGCACTGGGGGTGGAAGGGGTGGTGTGCGGGGCAGGATGGGGGCTGCGGGGACAGTCATCAGTCAGGGGGTTCTGGGGAAGCGGGCAGCCAGCGAGGTCTTTAGAGTGTGAAGTAGGAGTGTGAAGATGACTTTGGAAAGAGGAGGAGTGGGGTAGGCTGCAGTAATTCAAGAGGTGGGAAAGAGCACTGATGGCAAAGCTTTCGTCCTACAAAGATGCAAATGGCAAACCCTCGATGGATTTTAGGGTCTGAGTGTGTGCTCTGATGGGGCTGATGCCTTTGTCCAGGTGTCCTTTGGGGTAGCTTAGGGCAAAGCAAACTATCACAAGCCTCGTCTCGTGTAAGCTCCAGCCCATCTATGGGTGCTGTAGGTGGTGGGCAGAAGGCAACCCAGGCAGGTGAAATCCAGAGGCTGAAATGTGAGTGACGCTGCCATGGGCTGGGCACGAAGGCTGAACATGCTGCCATCCTACAAGCAGTGCTGCTAAGAGTGCACTCTGGGCTGCCGGGGGGGGCTGCGGGTCACAACTGCATAAATAATCACAAAAATGGGGATTTCAGAGCAGAGGAAGGTACTGCAGGGTAGACGAACAGAGAAACATGGAAGCAACTGGCTGAACTATTCCAGGTCTGTCCCAGTGCAGCACTCTGACTTCAGGATCCTTTCATAGGATGGATTAGAGCTGAATGCTTTTTCTTCTTGATGTTTTTCTTGATTCCCAGCCTTCACAGTTGGCGTCAAGAAGCAGAAGAGTCTGGGGTCTGGGAGGACCAAGACACTATTTGCATTAATTGGTGTAAATCAGAAACCATTCTGATTTTGCTAAGTTTGTGCTGCTCTAGCAGAGCAGGATCTGGCCTACACTGTTACGGTCCTGTGAAGCTTTAACCAGCGATTTGTTTCAACACCTCTGGCCTCACAGAAATATAATCCAGTGTTTGCCCAAGCATCGCCTTCACGCTGAATGCGATGCTTTCCAGTGTATGAGAATAATAAATCTTGATAAATGTAGGAACACCTGGGAGACAGAAAAGGAGGCTGTACAGGCAGAGCTTTCAGAAACATCATACACATTTGTTATGAAAATGTGTCTTGCTGTGCTTTTAAAGACATGCAGGTGTAGTTAAAACTGAAAGGTATTTTTGTTGGCAGGCCTGAGGGCGCTGAAGGTTTCGAATGTGGTTCAGTATTGAAAGCACTGTCCTAATTTCTGGCCTGAGATTTCATTCTTTAGGAAAAATTAAAAAGAAATCTTGATGCTGCTAGGACTCACTGAAGACATTTGTCTGTGTTTGGCTCACTGTGGTTTATGCTAGCATTTCTCCTGTTTATTCTCTTGGTTTTGCTACGTCTGCCTTTTAAACAAAAAAGTTCACAGATAATAAGAAAGTGGGCAAACACAAATGGCAAGTAAATAAGCTTGTTCAAACTCGTATTAAAACTTTGTGAATGTTAATTTTTACAGCCAATAATTGTAATCCAAAAAGAAAATATCCTGCCTGTTAGAGGCAGAATGTCTAAAGTGTGGCTGCGTAACAAGTTATTTCAAATTGGAGGCAAAGCTTTAATTTGTTATTAAGCATGCTTCCTGTGCAAAATCTAGCTTGCTGCATGTAAAACAGGGCAAGTCAAGCCTGCCATTAGAGTGATCAGCTCTTGCTTTTGATTGCCCACTGCTGCTGTATCCCCAGTTGTGAACAGTTCCCAGTGTTGCTCTTTTAAGTCCCGAACAACAGTCTTGTGGGGCTGGAAAACATCTGCTCTGCACTGTTCTGCCCCTGCTCCTTGATGTTTTGCTGCATGTGTAGACGGAGCCTTCTTGGGTCGGTTTCTCTGGGAAAACCTTTTGTCCAGAGAGCACCCTGCCAGGAAGAGTATGCCCCGTGAGGAGCGATCAGAGCTTTGGTTACATCTTGCTGTTGCCTCGGGTTTGGATGGTACTTAAGTGCAGTTCTGGAGGTAATACAGCGCTCTTTCTTTTGGTCAGACGGTCTGTGCTGAGCCATGACAAATCATTTGTCTGTCTTTGGTAGGGCCCTTGGTTGAAGCAACGGGGCCGAGCTGCGGGGATGGCAGCTGTACTGCCTGGTGAATCTGGCAGATTTATCATTCACGCCGACGCATAGATATAATTGCTGGAAAGCTTTGCCTCTGCAGACCTCTACAACGTTACCCCTGTGTTTTCCCTCTGCAAGTATCCATTTCCTGAGATTAGTGGCCAGGGCTGTGCTAGAAACAGGCTTAGTCACAGTTAAAATTCAGCTGGCAAGCTTGGTGTCATGCCTGACGCATTCACACTCCTAGCTGTGTTCTGAGCCTCAGCTTGCTAAATCTTCATCTGAGCATTTTTTTACATGACAGTATCTTGCTGGCTTGTTTCATTTGAACCTAGTTCTGAGCCTTTGAATCCTGGAAAGGATGCTAATATCTAGATTTAGACATGTTTTATTCTTTCAGTTTCACAGAAAAATTCTTCCCGGATACCACAAAATATAACGTAGTCCAGGGGTTTTGTGCTCAGTAAAAGAAGGAATGCAAAAAATTAATCCAGGAGAATTCTTTGTTTTTAAAGTCTTCCCTTGCTTTGAAGCCAAGCACACTGAATCAAACGAGAGAGCTCTTCCATTTGGCTTCAGTGAATCTTTGAGGTTGCCATTTTTGCTGACACTGAGTGGAACATCTGTGTGTATCTGTTTCTGTTTGTACTGCAGGAGTCATTCTGCACAGAGCCTGGGGTCAGATGGGCAGTGAGAGCTGGGCTGGCTTTCTCTGGACAGCAGTAGTGGGTTTTTCTCTCTCTATGACTTTGTTTTTCCTTCTGCGAGGAGCAGTGTTTCTGTGGTAGGAAATCCCAGATAATGACAGCCTATGTGTTTTGTTTGAGGCATCAGAAGGTGTTCCTGTGAAGTATTTCGAGAACTTGGAGGAACTGATAGAATTTTACAAGAAGGAGAACATGGGTCTGGTATGGCACCTCAAATATCCAGTGCCGCGGGAAGAAGAGGAGGCCCCAGATGAACCAGAAGAAGATGCTGGTAAGAAACCCATGATGTGACTTGGTGATGCAGACCCTTGACACTTACTCTGGACTAAAGATATGCAGTACAGGCAGGGGAATTAGAGCATGTCACGCAATAAAATGGAGCAGGGCATAGAGAGACCTGAGCTGGCAAGACCTTGAGGCAGTGAGTCGTCCTGGCTCTGGGGCAGTACTGCAGCTGCAGCGCCATGTTAGCTCACCTGAGGGAATACATTGAGACTCTCTGCAGAAATATATTGTCTCAAGTGCAGGGCTGACTAATCTGTCATCCCTCATGTGGACTCAAACTGGTTTATGTCTGGCCATCTCGCGTCTCTGCACCCCTCTCCCTGTGCTGCATCTGTAGGGCCACTGTCTCTGCAGCAGAGATGCTCCCCTAGAGACTTGGAGAACATCCTTCTGCAGTGCCATGCACCTGCGTCTGCTGTGGGTTTTGGGTCATCCAAAACTCAGGCCTCCCTATCTGCTCTGATCTAGAGGACATTCCTAACAGTCAAAACCAGAGGGCACAGACCCTGCAGTGGCAGACAGCCTAACTCTATGCATATAGAGGCAGATGGATGATGAAGAGGTGTGATTGGCATCATCCCAACTATTTTATGTGAAATGTCACTGTGGGTTCCTGTCACTCAGTGGTCTTGGATCGTTCCTTGGATTTTTCCTGGATCATCCCTTGGATCTGTCATTGTTCTCCTGAATCCCAGGGGAAGGTCATTCCCACAGAGCCATCCTTCCTGTCCTTTCTGATATCTGTCCGGAAATGATGAGCATTACAATAAAACTTGTCTGAAGGACATGGTCCTGTGACAGCCAGCCAGCCATGTGCGCTAAAGCAGATTGATGTGTCTGTGTACATTTATGCAATTTAATGGATCTCTAATAAGAGCTGGAAGATTTTGGTGTGCAATTCTTATGAAGAAACAGAACAAAATTTTGCAAAGCTGCTCAGAAAGATGTTCCTGTTTTTTGGCCAGCTGCACTGAGTCTCCAGCTCTCAGGGCGGGGGAGGGAACTACACCAAAATAATACACAGAGAGGCGAGCAGCAGGGAATGAAGTTCTAGCCAAGACTAAGAGCCTTTAGATGGAGAGATATTAGGACTGGGGCCGGGCTGTTCATGTACAGAATTTAATTTTTTTAAGGCACTTTGGTGCCATTGTGCTGGAATCATGTAGGGCCCATAGATATCTGGCCATCTTACAGGTAGAATTGCAGAGTTGGAAGATGAGCACCCAGATACCCTGCAGATGCACCACCCAACTGTACCATTGCTCAGTGCTACAGTGGCTCTGTGAGTCACAGCTTCTGCCTAGGAGCAATGGATCAGTTTTGAGTATCTTTTTGTAATGAAAATTCCACTATTAGGAAATAACCGAACAAAACCTCACAACTCAACCAGCTACATATGACAGGTGTAGTAAAGCGTTGGAGCAATTGGTATGAAAAGAAAGGCAACCATGGTTGGGATAAGTGGAGATGAACCCACTCTTCTCCCAGGACAGGGAGGTATGCTGTGCAGCAGGGTGACAGAGCACGAAAACCCTTTGTGCTTCCAACTTGATGCCCACTAGACAAGGCAGGATACTCGGCCCCTGTGTATTGGATTATGGGGTCTATTTTACCCATCTGTGTTTGCTTACTGTAGCTGTTCGTTTCTTTTCATTAGTAGCTTCTGGTGCTCTTTGCATCATGCCCCTCCATCCATTCTGCCCTAGTAGCAGATCTCCATGATAATGGTAATGATACGGATGAGGTACAGCTATGTTCTCTAAGCATTACATTCAAAGTAACTAGTTAACCTCCATAGCTGCTTTGCAGATGGGACAGTCAAACTGACCCGGGTGGGGTGACACTGCCGGGCAGAGGCATACGCTGCCTGCACATGAGGTCCAAGCCTGGCAGCTCAGTCCGCTGGTCTCGCACCACTGACATCTCTGAGAACAGAGCTGACCCAGTATCAAGCCCTGAGCTTTCCAGCTCTGAAATGGGAGGCCCTTCAGACGGGATGGTTTCTGCAGTGAGTGCCAGGGCATGCAGACTCTGCTCTGCCTGTGGGTGAAGGGGAGGAGGTCAAATGGCGGTGCTGGGATGAATGTGCCTTTCCCTTCCCTCTTGCCAGACCTGGTGCCCACGCCTCCTATCCTGCCCCCACGCAACATCCTCATGGCATTGCCGAGCAGCGAGACAAAGGAGATACCTTCTCTCCCTGAAAACTCCAGGGTGGCAGACGTTAATAAACTGTCCCTTTCTGAGACACTACTCCAGCGACTGCAGTACCAGGACACAAGCAGGTGAGGATGGCAAGTCACAGGGCTGCAGAATCAGCCTTCAGCCCAGCTCTGGGCTTTCTGGGGTGCTCTGTTTGGGACAGCTGAGGACCTGTTTGATTCAACCAAACTACTCATTTATACTACCAAGCAAAGAACAGAATCAGATCTACAGTGTGTTGGCCTCTTGTTACAGTCTAGCTATCATCTAGAAAAAAATACTTTTCTAAAGTATTAAAATCACCAATAGATTTTCTCCACGAGGTATAGTTTTTCTAATATAAAGTATGATAATATCGGAGAGAAGTCAGTCTATTACCTGAGTGCATGAACTACAGATTGTATCAGAAAGCACCAGCCAGTCCTCAATAAGCATAAACTGGTGTGTGGATTTCTGGGTACTCATACTGATTTACTTCAGCTATAGGTCTGACTCACATCGTCCCACGTGCTAGCTGTGTCAAACCTGGCCATCCACTGAAGCCTTAGAGGAAGCCGCATGACATTTAATGACCAGATCTGCAAAGTTAAAAAATAAAATAAAATCAGAAGGCATGCCTGTTGGCAGGGCAGCGGGAAGCTGTGAGCAAACAGTGGTTGTGTGTGGCAGCACAGGTCCTGTTGTGGTGGCCCAGTGGCAGCTGGCTGACTGGGAGAAACCCAGTTTTGGTCAGCTGCCTGCACCATTTCATCTGCTAAGCAGCCAGCTGGGACTTTCTGCATTTGTCAGGGCACAAGACAGCACATGCGGTCTGCCTGGTTCATCCTTCCTTGTGGTCCTGGAGCCCAGGCACCACAGAGACAGGGAGGAGGGGAGCATCCTGTACAGCTCTGTGGTCTCAGGCCCCCCCCTCAAGACTGTTTTGGACTTTTTGGAATAAAACCTTCAAAGTGGGACTTGGTGGGGTGAAAGGGAGTTTCCATCTCCCCAGAGCCCCTAAGCTGCTGACTCTTAGTGACCTCACAGCAGCCCGGCTCTAACCATTGCCAAGGTTAATGATCCCACTATGGTTTTGGCACAGCCAGGCATCGCAAGACTTCTCCATGCATGGTAGCCCAGCAGTCAGGAAGGAGAGGATTTGGGGTGGGGAAGGAGGAAGAGGAGAAGGTGTCAGCGGTGTGGTGGGGCATCCATGGTCCAATTCTGAGAACTGCATATTTACACTGAAAGCCGAGGCAAGCTGCCTCTCATCTGTCTGTGCTGGCAGTGGAAGTTTCAGAAAGATAATAAAGCTGTCTGATATTTGGGAGCAGAGAGAAGAGCTGGCTTTTGACCTGTCTGTTTCTTTCACAGTGTTTCTGATGAGCATCTTAAACTCATCCAGGATTACCTGCGAGTTCACATCATCAGTGACTTTGAGATGGTGCAGACTGGCTCAAGCAATCTTCCTCAACTGAAGAAACTACTTACACTTCTCTGCAAAGGACTCTTCAGGTAACTGGAGGCTGGTTTTCAGAGATCATGATATAATATTGTAACACTGTAGTCTAACGTGGCTTCCACATGCATGCATTCAGAACCTGCATTTCTGGCATAGGAGATTGACTTTACCCTCAAAACCATTATATTTAGATCTCATGACCTGTGATTCTGGTCCAAAGATGTGAAATCTATATAAAAGACATAGCTCTGACAGTGAAGTTTCCCTGTAGGCGGTTTCAGTCAGTGAAGTATTATTTTTTATGCTTTGTTTAGAAAGAAACAAAACAAAAAATGCACTAACTGATTAACTGCATAATTTGGTAATGCATAAGTGACACCCACAGAATTGTCAAGCACAAGTCGTTTATGGAAACAAGCACATATTGGTGTATAGCTATGTTTTAAACACTGATTTTCCTTCCCACCAATGCACTATGAACCTGGAATGATTCCACTGATGTCAGTAAAGTCCAGCTCAAATGAAAAGAGAAACAAGCCTAGACTCTACAAATTTTACCTTTCCTATTTATAGACCTTCTGGGTCCCAAAGAGGAAAACTCCGATAGAGAACTAAAACCTTGCAGAGCTCCCTGTTTCTCTGGTGGAAGGACGTGATTTCCCGCCTTCCTGCTTGTAAGCAGCCAAGGAGATTAGCCCACACTTCTGCAGAGATCTTAGAGCACTCCATGGCAGAGGGCACATACTTCCACACTTCTATCTGCATCTTGCAATATTATTCTTTCCAGTGTATTTAGAAGTGAGGCTGGCAGTGCTACTGGCCTGGTCTTGTACTCTAAGAGCTCACCAAGGGAGAAGAAATGGCTAATATAAGAGGTGGATACTGCTGATTTGCTTAGCTTTAACTTATGGAGGGAAGGCAGGGAGTCAGCGAGGTGCCCAGCTGCTTGGGACCACCATTACTCCTCTGAAGCAGTGGGCATTGTGCACATTTCATCAGGCAAAGGGGGAGGAATATGCAGCCCTGCTCCTTCTGCCAGAAGCCAGCCACTCACAGACGAGCCCTTCGCAGGACTGAGGATGGGGCGTGCAAAGAGCTGCCCTTCTTCTTCTGCGCCCTACTCAAGGGTTTTGCTTCTCTACGCCCACAGAGGGGGAGACCCAGGTGGCTAGCTAAGAATAAACCTGAACAATGGAAACTAAAATCTAATGAAATCACAAGTGAGAGTTTTGTGTTACTAAAATATCTCCAGTACTGCTGTTCTGATGATGGCTGGCTTTTTCCATTTCCAACTTCTTATTCTACTTCACCTTGTCTGGGTTTCACAACCCTTGTCCTCATAAATGTACCTGGGAGATGCAACAGGTCCACAGTCCTCTCAAGAGCCAGGGCATCTTTTACATTTCCAGACTTTCTGTAGGTTTTTTTTGGTGACTGGTCTTTGCAAAGCGTCATCCTAGAACAGAGCTGGGTAAGTTCATCTGCTGGTGGAAGCCTGCTGAGCACAGGGGCACTGCACCACTGCTAACACAGCAAAGAGAAAGCTGCCTGCCCTCTGCCCCTCTAGTAGTCAGGTACCTATGGAAATGTATCTCCTCATGCAGTTCCTCCTCCCCTTCCCCAGCATCTTCTCCCCAATCCTGCATTTTTTCAGTTAGATGGAGCTGCCTTCTCAATTTTTTCCTGAACGTCCAGAACTGCAGGCTGTTTTCAGTCTCATACGGATCTCTCTGAGGAGCCTCTCCCCTGCTATTCGGCTTGTCCCATGAATTTCTACCATCCAACCAAACTATTTGCTTAGGATCAACTGGCTAATACTCAGATGCTTGGGTATCTTGTTTTCTGCAGCTTTAATCTCTGAGGTTGTCTGGGGTTTTAGGTTACCTCCCTTATCAGGCTTCTGAACTCAAATTTAATCAGTGGCATTACCTAAATTTAGTTTTTATTTACCTCAGCTTTCTTCAGCTGTGCAGGGATTCCAGCTGAATGTACAGGTAATTCCTAGGCTGCTTCTCAGTGGCCGTGTCCTCTTTTTCTTAATAATGTTCAATTTCATTATTTTCACAATATTTGAGAACAGATTAAAAAGCCAAACAAACAACAAGGAGAAATGTTAATTGACACAGCTTGAGCCCTTTTCACTGGACTTGAAGCTCCTTTGAATCTCCTGGCACTGCTGAGGGTTAAGAGCATGCAAACAGACACTCGCTGTGGCTGAGCTGACCCTGGCTGTTTGTGAGCCACACTGATTTGCTGTGAATCTGAGGTTTTTGCAATGCTGTATTCTGGCTTCTTCCAACCTCCCAGAGCCCAGATGTGCCATCTTTCAGGGTCACTCTCAGACACACTGCCATCACTGTGAAAAATGAGCATCCTGGTGCCCTTGGCTGACTCGCTTCTGTGTTTTGATACTGGGCTGTGGGTAAGCAGTGACTGCCAACATTAGCAAGGTAGAGGGGACGTGTACTGGAGCTGCTCAGTGGTGAGGAGAAGAAAAGAGCTCATAGTGAACCATGGGGCTGGGAGAGGAGCTGGGCCAACTGTTTGTGAACAGTCCGTGCCTTTTGCAGTTTGTGTATTACCCATGGACACGTGCAGACCCGTTTCTGACCAAGGAGCTCAAGCACAGCTGCGCCACAGCAGACCAGGAGCGCAGAGTTTGTGATCTCTTCCCCTCACCTTCCACCCCACCGATCCCTGATTAATTCAGCAAGGACCAGACTCCAATGTGCATTAGAGACATTGAAAGCTGGTTTTAAATCTGCTGGAAGCTGCTACTACCTTCTAGGGCTAGCTGTGGCCAAGAAGGTCAGGACAGCCGTGGCACATCTTCTTGTCAGAGTCTGGGGGACAACAGGACAACCACTCTTGGGAAAGGCTCTTCACTCTGGCAGCTCATATACTAAAAATGAAACAAAACAGACTTGTAAGGCTGATGGGTACTTTTATGAAGCATTCAGTGCTAAAAGAAATTGGCGTGCAAGGGTTTGCTTAGTCAGGGGAATCCTCCAGGGGCTGGAAAGCTGACTCATGGAAAGCTTGGTGCCAGTGCAGAGCAAAGAGCGGGGACGACCCATGCGAGTGGACTTTGTTCACAGTTTCCTACCAGCTTTATGAGAAAAACACTAATAGGGGCCTCTTCAGCCTGCCACTGTCTGAAGCCATCATTTGGACATCGATCATTTCTCTGCATGCTCCTGTTTATTCTCCCTCACTGGATAATTTTCACATAGAGCTTTTAAGGCAGCTTTTCAAGCACTTGCGACACCAGCACTTGTGAAATCCTATGTGGACACACAGACTTCTGATGATTCAATGAAGATCACTACATATATTTCCTTTATACTATCAAGAGAAGAAAACAAAAGGAGTTCTAAGTGCAATTTGTGATTTTGCTGAGTTTGAATGCCTGCAGATATTCTTCCCCCATCCTCACACCCATGCTACACGTTGCACCGTACAGTAAACAGAGGGCAGTTTTCCCATGAGAAATCATTTCTGAGTGGCTTCAAGCAGCTGCTGCTCTATGTTTTTGAGAGATGGCCTACATGTCCTGCACTCTTGGTCACAGTAAATATCCTTTCATTCTGTTCAAACTGAACTTCACCCAATGCTCCTGCAACTGCTTGCAGTCTCCTGGGGCCTGACTCCATGGCTGCAGAAATGAATGGGAGTCTTGGGTTTGGGGCCAGAGCCATTTGCAGTGACACTGGCCCTAGGTGATTCAAAGCTGAACAGTGGTGTTGGAAGACTAAGTTTAGCAGATCCAGATTCCTACGAGTGTCTTGTACTTCTGTGCCCCCCATGGCAAGTCTTTCAGACTGAAATTTCAAACATGAGTGCTTAATTTAGGCAATTAATCATCCACAGATCAGCACCTAGACAAATATCTAATCTTCAGACAGTCAGGCATACTTTCACTTTGGAGCACTTTCCCCAACAAACAGGGAGTAAAATCCGGTCCATTCAGACTTAGGAAAGTGAGGGAAATCATTAATATCCACTGTTGACTAGGCACAATGCAAGCATCCCAGCACTGCTCCCCGCCATCACCTTCCTTTTGACCTGCGCTCCCTGGCTGCTCTTTCCGTGATAAGTCTTGTCACTATTGGAGCGCAGCTTCTGTGCCAAATTCATACAACAGCGGTTTGACAAATGAGCATCCTGTGGAATCTAATTGGGAAATGCTGAAGGACTCTCATTGTAACCCACAAATGGTTCCCGTTCAAGAGATTAAAGGCTGGCTCTTCCACCTCCTCGCTGCGCCTGGCCCCTCTTTGTCGTGTCAGCTGAAAAATCTAAAAATTACTTTCCTCTGCGCACAGTGTCCTCAGCATCCTGCATCAGCCTCAGCAGCTGCACAAGACCTGGGCAAAACCGAGCTGCTCCTCATAGGCACCAAACTTCGCTGGGCTTTGAGATTTTTGAGTGCACTTTGATCTATGAGTTGGCATAGTTGCGTTGATGCTGGTTTAACACAGCATCCTCAGGTTTGGCCCAGACTGGGACATCTTTCTGGGGAGATTTAGGAAGTCACCACCTCCAAAGCAAAAACCGAGGAACAGCCAGCATGCCCATGCTTCAGCCATTGCAAGGCACAGTCAGCTGCCTAACGCTCAACTGCCTTCGTTGGCAGTGTCACTAAGGCAGATGAAAAATGCTGTCATCGCCCATCCCAGCAACTCAGAGGGCAGTAAGCAGCAGAGGGCAAGAGCATGACCAGCAGGACTAGGGCAGTGATCATCCCTTTGTACTCTGCCCTGGTGAGGCCGCACCTTGAATACTGTGTCCAGTTTTGGGCCCCTCACGACAAGAAGGACATTGAGCTGCTGGAGCGTGTTCAGAGAAGGGCAACAAAGCTGGTGAAGGGCCTGGAGAACAAGCCTTATGAGGAGCGGCTGAGGGAGCTGGGGTTGTTTAGTCTGGAGAAAAGGAGGCTGAGGGGAGACCTTATCACCCTCTACAATGACCTGAAAGGAGGGTGTAGTGAGGTGGGGGTTGGTCTCTCCTCCCTGGGAATTAGCGATAGGACAAGAGGAAACGGTCTCAAGTTGCGCCAGGGGAGGTTCAGGCTGGACATTAGAAAGAACTTCTTCACTGTTAGAGTTGTTAGGCATTGGAACGGGCTCCCCAGGGAGGTGGCGGAGTCATCGTCCCTGGAGGTGTTCAAAAAACATTTAGATGTGGCGCTTTGAGACATGGTTTAGTGGGTTTAGCAGCCATGGTGGCATCGGGTATACGGTTGGACTTGATGATCTTTGAGGTTTCTTCCAACCCTAAGGATTCTATGATTCTATGACACATGGTGAGAGCAGGCCTAGTGTGAACGTGTGCCAGTGGTCTCTGCTGCATGGCTTTGTCCAAAGAGACCAAGTGCTAACCTACCCAGGAACCTGACTTAGACCTCTGCCATGTCTCTGTTCCCAGTGAAGCCTCTAGGACTCTCCCATCTCTGGAATCCATCCAGAAGGTGTTTGAGCAGCAGCTGCACCCTGGTATCCATCAGCGCTCACAAGTAAGTCGGCGGGAAGGTTGGAAAAGGAGAAGAGAAAGGTGTGCGGGTGGCTGTCAGCACAGGGGGAGGGAGGGGTTCTGGGTGCACAGCAATGACCGGTGGGATTCAGGTGATCAGTTACCGCTTCTGTTCTCTCTAGCCTCTTTCTGGTTGCAGTGCAGAGGGCACACAGTGAGTTATATCCCCACAGTTTCACTTACCCCATAGTCCCCTCTGCCTGCTGCCCCTTCCTGCCCCAGAGGAAAGTGCAGCCAACTGCCTGAGGACTTCCATCGCCCCATCCTCTCTCAGCCTGGGGGCTAGGACTGCACATTTCTCTTTCCATTAACTTCATTCACCAGGATGTTTCACTGCCAAATCCTTCCTTCCCCCAAGCCCACTTAAGTCCCATGACGTTCCTCTCCCTGTCAGTAGCTCAGAAACCCAAAAGTCCAGGACCTCTGTATTTTGAGCCCTGGACCTGGTCATGCAAACCTGTCCCCCAGCAGCAAGCTGAATCCCTTGCATGCCCAGGTGCCTCTAACCTATGGACAAGGTTTGCAAATTTGTCCTTCCACCCTCCCATACTTCTGCATGTTCAGCCAAGCTCTGTGCTCTTGTGCTGCCCGGTACAGATTAGAGGGGCAGAGGCACAAGTGCTGCTCCTTGCTCTGTGTGCGACGGGTTCCTGGGGTGAGACTGTTGCGCTTCCAGGCCATGCTCTGTGGGTTTGGTAATTATGCATCTCTCTCTCTTTGTTTCTATGTTGCGGTTATCAGATGCTCGGTGAAGCTACTCCAGTCAATATTGTACTGAAACTCAATCAGCTGATTTCTTTGCTGTCTTCCATTGAAGAAAAGGTAGAGTTTTAAAGCTATTTTATGTTATCTTCTTGTCATCTTTTGCCTCTAGTTCTGCTTCTTGTTCATCATCAATGCAATTCTCTGCTACAGTAAGATTTCTTTGCTCTGACTTCATTACTCTCAATGTAGTGCAGAATCACCAAATCCAATTTGCTACACATAAATTCTTTTACAGGTGAAAACACTGTTGATTGAAGGTCCTGATTCAACACACCGGCGCTCCCTTATTCCCCCCGTCACTTTCGAGGTAAACGTACTTCTTTAACAATGCTGATAACAATGCGGAAGGACAGTAACGTAGATTTATGTTGGTATCTCAGTTCCTGGGAACTTTGCTGTGCTGCCACATAGCTGCTGCTATTCCTGGATGCTGTTTAGCACCACGCAAATGCTTAAGAAATGTCTAGTGAGATTGGCATAATGGCGATGTGTGTCCATGAATTCAGGCAAGCATTGCATTTGTAATACACGTGACTGAAGTGTAGAAGATCACTTATGAAAAAACTCTGTTTTCCAATAGGTGAAAGCTGACTCCCTAGGAATTTTCTCAAAAATACATCTCAAGGTTGATGTGGAAATGGGAAAACTGATTATCAAGAGAGCTAAGGATGGTCCAGAAGACAAGTTTTATACCCACAAGAAAAGTAAGATGCTTAAGGTCACAAATGCTGGACTAGACTGTCGGTCCCTTGGATGATGGGGAGGGGTTCCCTTTGACCCCATTGAAGGCAAGGTTTGTCCCAGACTGCAGATATTGCTGCTGGGTCCTGGGTGTTGTGCAAGACTCGAGTCAGTCTAGACTGCCTATCCCCAAAGCAGCCTGCAGAGAGCAGGGAGTCAATACTCCGGTAGCCAACTTTCACAGGTTGTTTTGGACCTGGCCTCCTGGTCTAAATGAAGACAGTGGTAGGAGGACTGCAAGGGACCAAGTTTTGATAGAAGATTCCTCATGGAGCTGGTTGCAATAGACCCATTTTCTACTGAAAAACAATGTCACTCAAAAAAAACCCATTCTGCAGGAACATACTGACTTGTGTGATGATTTTTGATGGTAAAAAGCCAGATACTCAGTTTCAGTAACATTTTTCAGTGAATTTCCCCTTGATTTTTTTTGTTGGTTTTTTTTTGTATGTGAATCAATACCTCTACTGATGAGCAATGCCAGTTTGGTCTGTGAAAGTCCAATTCAAACAACTTCCCTTTTTTTCTGTTGTGTTCCTGGACAGGCAGCTCACTGAGATTGAGCCAAACAGGGTAGGATTTATCAAAGAGTAAATGATGCCCTTGGGCTCTCTCCTGCTAGAAAATCAACCTCTGGCTGGCAGTGATTGAAAAGATTAGCTTTCATGTATGGCTTTCTCCACCTGGTGTTCATAATTACTTAGCTGCTGTTTTAGAGGGGGAGGAATCACCTTTACCACAAAATGAGGTTTTACATCCTCTTTCACCAATGGGGAAGGAATATATGTAGGCTGGCTCAGGATAGAGAGAGATTGCCTGCAGGAAGCCAAGGCTTCACTTCAGACTGCAGGGCTTGGTATGGACAAGAGCTCCAGGCAGAATGAGTTTTGGGGGTCCTCTTCACTTCAGGGTCCAAATCTATTCTATAGGGAACAGGATTAAGCAACATTAAAATGTAGTTATGCGGGGTAAAGTGAGCCTCAGACATGAAAGAGCTTATAAGTCCTGAGCCTGCGAGCCGGGTCCTGTTAATTTTGGTGGGATTCTAGTTTCAGTGACTGCAGCTCATGACACCCAGTCTCCGTTTAGTCTTGCAGCTTATCAAGTCCCAGAAGGTCCCTAACAAACTGGTGATTGTGCTGGAAACAGAAAAAGAAAAAACGCAACGGAAGGAATATGTTTTTTCTGATTCCAAGGTAACATACACAATGTTTCCTTCCTGCCAGCCTGGAGCAGGTACCTGGGTGGGAGTGGTACCAGGGGCGTTCCTTGGCAGAAACAGGAACTGCTGAAGGACAGTGGTTGGCTTTGCAAAAATGAAATTTCTCTTTTGTTCTGGGAACATCCAGAAAATGAACAAGTGTACTGTGTAAAGGGAGATACTGGAGGGGGGCAGCCATACCTAGGTGCTGTCACTGAGGCAGGAGAACAGAGCGTCAGCAAGCAGTGAGAAGAGGCAAGGAGTTGTGACAGGGTAGCTGCAAAACGGTTCATATAGACAAACAAGAGGGAAGTCTAGGCTTTCTTCTGACCAGCCTAGCACTTGTTAAAGTAATGCACAAGCTAAGTGCCTAAGAAAGTGCCACAGGAAAGACAGCCTCTTTAAAGGTTTCAGGATAGTGGAGAGCTAATCTACCCTTCAAGTGTGCTAGGAATTTCCTGGTTCAGCTAGTTTTTCAAGAGGTCATGTTGGAGGAGTTAAGCATCTCATTAATTGTCTCTGCCCCTCCCTGTCTAGAAGAGAGAAGGCTTCTGCCAACTTCTGCAGCAGATGAAGAATAAACACTCGGAGCAACCAGAGCCTGATATGATCACCATCTTCATTGGGACCTGGAATATGGGTAGGGGCTCCCTTCTGACATGGGCGTCCTTCAGACACTTGTCAAAATGTATGCTCACCTGCCATGATGAGCTCCAGACACTGCGTTTGTTCTGTAGCAGATCTGTACACCAGAATTGTCTTACACTGGGATAGGGGAAGAGCTTATAGGCTTATTCTTGCATGTGATTTGACACTTTTCGTGGTTCCAGTCAAAGGACCATAAAGTTGGCCCTGATGAGTACTGAAGGATTCCTCCAATGACAGGGAACTGTGGCTGGCACAACGCTGGTGCAGTGGTGTACACTATACTCCACCTTGCAGAAAGGGCAGGAGCAGCAGTTCCAATAACTGCACATCAGCTGCTTCTGAACCTGACTAGGAACTGTTCATGTCCAGCCTGGCAAGACAGCTGAGTATTTGTGATATTTAGAGAAGGGGACAGGGTGTCATTGAGGATGGTGGAATTTAAGTTATTTTTCACATTTTGGGAGAAAAGCCTCATTCGGACTCCTGGAAACTGAGCTGTCTGTGCTCAGTTATGCTTAAGGGGTAAGGTAAAGGCAGCGGCAGGCCAGGAGTACGGCTCCCCCTACCTTTACACTTGGCTAGCCTTGGCCTTGGTAAGCTAATGAAACAGAGGAAGATGCTCAAAGCAGAGTCACTCCTTCATCAGTGAGTCAGTTGGGGTTAACATCTTTGTCATCTTAGAATAGCGTGCCCTGGCTGATACGAAACTGATATGGGGCAGAGTGAATGTGAAGCCTATTATTTCTGTTCCTGTGGGTTGTCTGTCTTCTGGGTTTGACAGAACATACTCTGACTTACTTTGGTGTTTGATTTGTCAATAAAAGGTGCTGCACCTCCCCCAAAGAAGATCACCTCCTGGTTTCTCTCCAAGGGGCAGGGGAAGACCCGTGATGACAGTGCTGACTACATTCCCCATGACATCTATGTGATTGGCACCCAGGAGGATCCTCAAGGGGAGAAAGAATGGCTGGAGACCCTGAGGCAATCCCTGCAGGAAATCACCAGTATCAGCTTCAAAGTGGTGAGGGCTTATTCCAGCTATTGCACATACCTCCGGCATATGAGGAGAGCACATGTTGTGCAAATAAAAGAGACAGAGGAATAAATGGCATTTTGCCTACACCTCCTCCCCTTCCCTCCCTTTATTGTAATTGCATTTGGATGAGGGAGAGTGAATGATTCTGTCTGTGGGCTCCATGAGGTCAGCCCTTGGAGCTGGCTAGATGGGCATATTGCTATGGACAGTGACTCCCCGGCTCTGCCAAAGCAGGGACCCTGCCATGAAGCTCCTCTGCCTGCCAGCCTGGGAGCAAGGGGCAGATGCTGAGCACCTGACTCTAGTGGTGGTGATATTTTGACCTTCATAAAGGAGGAGACTGTAAAACTTTCTGAGCCAGCTGTAGCCTAGATCTCACCGTCGGTTATTGCACTTTCAAAATAGGACGTAACAGCGCACAGGCACAATCGTAAAAGAAACTGAACCTTATTAAGACCAGATTTGGAGGTTCCTGAGTTTCAGTGATGTCAAGAAACAAGTCTAAGCCTATCTAGAAGGCCACAGGAGAGCAGGACTTATGACTCTTGTGGTGATTGGGAAACTGTATTTTGTGCAAGAAAAGCAATCCAATGATTAACTAGAAAATAGCACTAGAAAATACCTAGGTCCTTCCTCCCACCTTTGATTAAAATGACTGAAAACATATCCTGAGCACAGGAAGAAAATTTGTGTAGGAGAAGTACTATAGAAGGAGTCAGGAAGGCTGCAGGTACAGCGCAGCTCCGCACGTATGTGCAGAAATATAACCTCTAACCTTCCCATCCCTGCAGATAGCAATCCATACTCTCTGGAACATCAGGATTGTTGTACTGGCCAAGCCAGAACATGAGAACCGCATCAGCCACATCTGCACAGACAACGTGAAGACAGGCATTGCAAACACACTGGGTGAGGAACAGACACGGTCTTGTCTAAAGCACTGACATCTGTTCAGTCTGTGCCAATACTGTCCTTGAAATGGAACAGCTCTTTCTCCACAAGACTCCTTTGACTACATTTATGTGACATGAGTGGTACTAAAGTTATATCCCACTAGCACTGGTAATATCTTACCCTGTAAGAGAGGAAATCTATTTGTGCGTATACTTAGCACATACATATATATTTATATTCCCAGCAAACACAATTGACTGGCTATTGGATTGCTCTTTCTTGGGTTTCACAGGGAAATTGCACTTCTTTCCCTTCAACTAATTTTTTTTAGCATCTTTAGAAAATTTGTTACCACAATCTGTGCTGTATGTACTAATTCTTCCTGTGCTGATTAAGTCAACTTATTTCTCTTCTCCATCCTCCACTTCACTTAAGATGTGCGAGGTGCTTTTTTATCTTTGCTAGACTCAGCCTGGAGGTGGATTGATTTCTTGACATTTTTGGCTTATCTTTTTCCAGGTAATAAAGGAGCTGTGGGGGTGTCATTCATGTTTAATGGAACCTCCTTTGGGTTTGTTAACAGCCATTTGACTTCAGGAAGTGAAAAGAAACACAGGTAAGATACATCCTCCCCTCTCAAAAATGGATGTTGACCCAGGGTGAAATTCTCTGGGCCGTGTTTGGAAGGAGGGCCCACCAGATAGTCACAAGCATGTTTTCCTGACCATAAAAAGTTGTTAAATGTCTCCTGGGCAGGCAACCTGTGATAAAGACACTGCTCGCCGTGTCAGCGTTTAAATGAGGGACTTCTGCTATATGGCCGTACCACAGGGGTGCAGGTGAAATGGACAGCAAAATGATTTCAGAGCGAAGTGTCAAATGTCTCACACAACACTTGCGTGACCTGTCATGCAAGCCCAGTACATGAGGAAAACAGTTACCTGACCTACAGTGTTTTGGAGAGATGCAGGAAGGCTTTTCCCATCCCAGAATAATGTGCTGGAGGGAACTGTCTGCCTCCTCACTGTAGGCATTGCTGCGAGCACGGGAGCTGTGGTGCGCCCTGGGGCACAGCTGAGAAAGATCCTGCTAGGCAGAGCATGCTGTCAGGAATACCAAGAGGGAGGCGTGTAGCACAGAAATATCTCCACGGTGGCTAATTCTCTATACCCAGCTGTGAAATGAGTTTCCATGGTCTAGGCAGGTTTTGTGCGGCACAGGACTGGAAGGCAAAGATCCCGACATTGGTGGGAGACCTGTGCCCACGCTGGGAGGAGCTGGAGCAGTTGGAAGAAGTGGTTTCGAAAGCAAAGAGGACTTGAAATGAAGAGGTTGGCTTTGCCATCTTTCCCAGTCCAAGACCCAGAAAACAGATGGTGTGGGATTTCTGCACAGGGTCTTTGCCACTGATGGAGTTAACTTCTATGGAAGGGTTCCCCAAGGCCTGGAATAGCTGCCAAAATCTAGTTATGTGTTTGCTGCTGAAATCTGAAAGCAACAATTGAATGCTGGGTTTCTGGGACATGCAGCTCAGAAAAGCATAGCCCCAGGAGGCAACAAAAGTGGCTTTAGGACAGCTTTCCAGCCTTTCAATTCAGGTGGAAACAGTCTGACACCCAAAGTAGAGCAGCCCGGAGCTGCTGTAAATGCCACTGCCCCCTCCTTACAGCAAGCTCCCCAGACCACACACAATACCAACTGCCAGCATGAGAGCTGCTTTGCGTTACCGGTTGCATGAAGTCGTTTGGCTCACCGGGAGACACTGAGCATGTTTACCTGGGCCTCTCTGCTAAGGTGCAGCGCGAGGCAGGGGCGGCTTCTGATCTGCTCTTCTCTAGGTGTTGAGCCAGATGAGTTCCTGCTTGGTAAAGCGGCAGTCTCTGCCAGCGCAGGCATTTAGAAATTGCATGGCAATTTAGTATGTCAGGCAGATGTTTCTTGTCTTGACAGACGCAACCAGAACTACACGAACATCCTGCGCTTCCTGACACTGGGAGATAAGAAACTGAGTCCGTTTAACATCACTCATCGCTTTACTCATCTTTTCTGGCTGGGAGACTTGAACTACCGTGTGGAACAGCCCCCAACGGTTAGGGACTCTGCGTGAATCCCTGGAGAGACAAAATACTGTGTTGCTACAGAAGTGCTATCTTTTTCTAATCTAGGGCAACATGGCAGAAAGAGTGGCAGAAAGAGGGGAGGCAGAAGGGTTCTGCAGGGCACGAGTGTGACACCAGTTGAGGGAGAGTAAGGAAATCTCCTTTGCCCTCTCCAAGGATTAAGGGACCCAGGCATGCCGTCTGGCCCACTTTGGTCTGGCACACTTTGCTGCTCCAGGCAGCATCGCTTCTCCCAACTTCCCAACTCTCCCTCCCACTGTGAGTGAGCATCTGTCCCTGAACAGCTTGATCCAGAGACTGCCTTTCTGCTCTATTTGGTTAGCTTTTAGTGGCTCAGATCAGGCCTTCAGAAACAGGCAAGCCATAGGAAAGACTGGATAGGTTTCAGTAGCCGGGAGACAACAGCAAGCCTGGTGTTGATGTGCATCTGGTTGTGTGTGTGCGTATATGCTTGTGTAGGGGATGTGTGGGCATTTTGATGCCTATTTTGATAGACAAATGTTCAGTCGTGCAGCAAAGACTGGGGCCTTTCAGTGAAGGGAAAGGTGGGGAAGTGGCAGGGGGTACAGCTCTGTGAAACAGTTCAGAAGCACTTGCCGGCTCACCAGCAAAGGGAATATTTATAAGAAGGTTTTGCATCATCTGCAGCTCTGCTGTTTCCCTGTTGGCAGGAAGCAGAGAATATTATCCAGAAGATCAGGCAGCAGCAGTATCCGGAGCTGCTGGCTTTCGACCAGCTTCTCATAGAGAGAAAGGACCAAAAGGTGTTCCTGCAGTTCGGTAAGATTCTGAGTTTCTTGGCAGGTTCCTCTCCCATTTCCAGGAACTTTCTCTGCCAGACTTGATGTGGGGCAGGGTGTACAGAGCAGCGACTGTCTTGCCCACCTGAGGGTTCTCAGTGGGCCGAACTGTAACAGAGCTATCTCTCTGTTTTAGAGGAAGAAGAGATTACTTTTGCTCCAACCTACCGTTTTGAAAGAGGTACCAGGGAGAAGTATGCTTACACCAAGCAAAAAGCTACAGGGGTAGGTGAAAACTGATTTCCCTTCAGAAGTATATGGCAGAGCAGGGGAAGTAACTCCTACAGAAGAAAGTGACCTAAACCAATCTCTACATTTTCTGCCCTTGTAGTGTTTTGAAAGGAGTCAGTACAAACAAAAAGATTTGACACCGATATATGGTGCTCAGGCACGTGAATGTCCTGTTCTTTTGTGAACTGGTCCTTTCTCTTCTTCTTGACGTCACTTCTCCTTTGGTTTGCAGATGAAGTACAATTTGCCATCCTGGTGCGATCGAGTGCTCTGGAAATCATACCCCATGGTGCACGTTGTGTGTCAGTCCTATGGTGGGTAGATAACAGATTGTAGATAGCAAAACAATCAGTCTGAAACGGAAATGATTCAGAGCAGAGTCTGTAGGATCTCCCTGCACTGCCAGGCACTCAGCATAGAGGGACCTGATGTTAAACCAGGCAGCGTGGAGCCAAATCTCTCTGCCTGT
Source organism: Cariama cristata (assembly GCF_000690535.1). Classification (NCBI taxonomy): domain Eukaryota; kingdom Metazoa; phylum Chordata; class Aves; order Cariamiformes; family Cariamidae; genus Cariama; species Cariama cristata. Next base: position 19,446 of record NW_009626229.1, on the reverse strand, counting down.
AACCTTACAAGGTTGGGAATTAATTCTGTTATCCTTTAATATGCAGAATACCACTCAGACAGCTGCAGCTGTCCAGCTTTAGGCCACGCTGTAGGATCACTTGACACCAGTCATGTCTTGGCAACAACAACCACTTTTCCTGTGCAGTTACCACCAGGAGCTCCTTACTTGATGGTGCCAGCAGGGCAGACCCTGTGTGCGCAGTCCAGTCCGCAGAGGCTGGAGCTGCAAACACCTCTCTTCTATCAAATCATATTCCAGAAGGACTGTGTGGTACCAAGAGCATGTTCCTTTTCTTGCTGAGAGGTGTCACAAAAGCGCAGTGCAGGGAAGAGAGGAAGCCCACAAGACCTGTTTAAACAGACTCAGATACTAGTTCCTGAAATTTCATTGGCTATATGTAGGACCAAGCATCTGAGTATAATGGTGGTGGTTTCCTATGCATGGGATTGAGAAGAGGGCTGTAGAAGTCTCTTGGGTAGGACTGATCTGATCACAGATCCTATGATGAGGAGGTGTGTGGTCAAATAAGTACCTCTAGAGAGTCTCGCATATTTTATACGCTGTTCTGTTCAGTGGATGGGGCTTGCTGGAACTCAGTGTGCACTTAGGTCAAGTCAAGACCATGCTCACTCACTGTTAATCTTGGGCCATGAGTTGCTCTGTAGCACTGAAGCAGCACCGGTGTATTGTGTGAACATTCCTGCCATCTTAGAGCTTTAATTAGCTGTGCATGTTGCAGAGGCAACCAGGAATCCTGCAAACGGTTTTTGTGCTAGGGGAATCTAACATAGTTGCTTGCAAAATGATATGGTAAAGTTGTATCCATTAACCAAATCTTTATGTATTTTGAAAAAAGAGTTACGTTCCTATATGCTAAGATGAGATTATGTAGGAACACCTTTGACTAGAGACAGTTACCACAGCGACAGTTACGTTTTCTGGAAAATTCTCAAATAATATTTCTATTGCAGCGATCTCACAGGAGCAGGGCAGAAACGCAGGACAGTAACTATCCTCCCTTTCTCGTTGGCAGGCTGCACCACTGACATCACGACAAGCGACCACAGTCCTGTCTTTGCCACCTTCGAAGTGGGAGTCACCTCACAGTTTGTTTCAAAGAATGGTTAGTCAGGCTGGGTGCAAGTGTGCTGTCTTCACTTTGGATATAAAATGCAGTGTTTTGTATATGTTGAAAGAAAAAGCTGATTCTTAAAGACTCCACTCAAAAATGCCCTCTCTTTATCTCCTACTGAAAATGCCATTACCTTCCCCTCCTCTTTCCTAGACTCCAAGTACACGGATTCCCAGGGAGAGATAGCGTTCCTGCACTGCTACGCTACTCTGAAGACCAAGTCCCAGACCAAGTTCTACATTGAGTTTCACTCTAGCTGCTTAGAAGGTATGGTTCTGCCCATCTTTATTCTTTCTGTCAACGTTTCCTGCTTGTTTGGATTAGTTCCCCTTCCTCCTGCTTTGACCTAAATAAACAGCTGTGTAGATCACTTGTCCCAGTGCAAAGAAGAGATATCCTAGAGATTTGTTGTAGTTTACAAGTCATCCTATACTATCAGCACACAATCCAAAACCCACAGCCATTCAGCTGTAATCCACGCTTAGACATGTAGCCTTCCACTGTTCCATCTTGTTTGGCAATCTGATCGTCTCTTTCTTGAAGAGAAACACATGTTGTTCTTGCTTATCACACAGAAAATCTCTACTTAGCAAACACTTGATTGATTGAACTTCTATTGTGCCTTCTACAAATGATCAGGTACTTTCAAAATAAAGCACCTGCATTATGCTAGTAAAAGTAATTTAATTACCCTGGTTTAAAAAAGAATAAGTCAGAGGATCAACTTAAAGTGAAAGGTAAGATACTGATTTGATTCTGTAAATGGGACTGCGTACCCACCAGTGCTGCAGATTTTACTCCCTGTCCCAGTGCTGCAGGGCTGAGTCTCAGCTGTTTATGTAATGCGAGCCTACGTGCCCTTGCTGTGTGTTTTTTTTAAGCGATTCCCCATCACAGGACTGCTCCTGTAAGTGGGACAGCATGCCTTTGGTGTATGCTTCATCACATTATCGCATGTCAGAGCGCTGTGTCAAAGACAGTTCCATAAAAGATTATTTTTTGGCTGTATCAAAATTTGCATAAATTTCTATGGAAACAGTGTATTACGAATCTTAAATTAGAATTTCAAAAGTGTGCTATCTTGAGTGGCGTAGGAAGAGCTGTCATGTTCTTATCCTCCAGTCCATGTATGCTCTGAGCTTTTCAGTGCCAAGTTTAACTGTAAAATAAAACCATTTAACAATGCTCCAGTAAAATCACTTGTAAATTTACTGCGTAAACATTCACCCAAAGCTCAGACTTCAAGCTTCTTAATACTTTTAAAACTTGTGTCCAAGTGGGAAAATAATTGTAGGCCTTTCGGAGATCTAGCATCTCAAAAGGATTTGTAGCCAAGTTCTTGCTGTCTCTCTTCTGGTGAACTCCTTTCTCATCACTTTGCAGGTTTTGTAAAGAGCCAGGAAGGAGAAAATGAGGTTGGGAATGAAGGGGAGCTTGTGGTAAAGTTCGTTGATGCTCTTCCAAAGGTAAACTAGAACTATCTTTCCATATCCATATGGAAGAGAAGCCTTCCACTTGCATCCCATAAGCAACATTAAGTCTTTTACTTGTATAAACATTATTTCCAGGAACATGGTTGTGGCCTTGTTTACACTCAAAAGAGACTGTAAGAATGTGGGATAGACTTAAGCTAAACGGAATACATCATAAGCAGGAAAGGACTTTCTTGCCAGTATACTTTCTTCTGTATCAGGAATTTTGCTGGCGTGATTATGTCACTCAGGAGCGTGACTTTTTTCCCACCGTTTTAGAGAACATAACTATGCTGACAAGTCTGTTAAGAAGGCCCATTTTTTCTAGTTTTAGATGGAAGACAAGACACCTTAAAGATAGCCTGGAGTTTCTTTGCCCTGTCAGACAAAGTTTTTTCTTGATTTTCTTTTTAGAAAAGTTGACTATTTTTCACCTCTGTTAAAAGGACCATCAATGGCCAGAAGTAGTGTTCCGTGCACCAGTGTCAGAAACAGCTCCTATCCTTGAGATCAGAGCTATTCTCTGTTTCCTGGCATGGTGGGAGCTGGAAGAACCATCAGAGCTCCTGGATTTGGAGCAAATATGCATGTCAGTACCTTCTGAATGGCCCAAAACAAGAACTGCTGTAGAGTGCCTTACACTGAGAGATTGGGGAGAGACTTTACAATAAGTGATTGCAATAACAGCCAAACAGATTTTTGGGAACGGACTGTAATCAGAGTCCAGGTCACTTCCTCCCAGAGCAATTTTCAGTCCTACGCTGCAGGAGAAAACTGCAGCTCAGACAGTGAGTGTTTGATTTGTAGCATTCCATCTGCTGTGCTGGGAGCGAGTGTCAGGGGGGACTCTAAAAGTGTGTAGCCTTCTACCACAGATCTCCAAACATCAGCAGAGGCTGATCCTGGGGGTGACATGATACCTTCATGGGTTTGTCCAGCTGAGTTTTGCTCATTTAGGACTGAGGCTCAGGGAGAACTGTCTTTGTGTAGAACACCTATTGTATTGACCCACATTAACTTGTCTTTGCAGCTGACTCCAATTATTTCAGACCCAGAATACCTACTGGATCAACACATCCTGATCAGCATTAAGTCATCAGACAGTGATGAATCTTATGGTAAGTACTTAGCTCTAAAGTTCTGGATGAGTCAATATCTACTTAGATTTTTCCAAACCGCTGAAAGAGTGGGAGAGAACAGAAGTAACTCTTATAGACTGAACATCTATGATGCTCTGACTTCTGATTTAGAACTCAATACATACAAAAATACATTGTGGGTAGTATTTTGTGAGGTAAGGATGATTAGAGGAATATGAACTAGAAGCAACAATCTGTGTGAGCTTTACCAGCCCTAAAAGAGCAGTGGCTTACAAAGAAAGTACTTTACAGGAATTGAATCAGGAGTCAGTCTGTTTAAATGGATTTATTCAGAATGTACCAATCCTGTTTCACTTGCACTTACTTGATGCATTTCTCCTGGCTAGAGAAAAGTCATTGTCAGTGCTGCTTGCTTCCAAATACTAACCAGCCAGAGACCGCAGTCTTTGTCCACCGAAGGCTCTTTGCTGAAATCCCATTAACTGAAATGGCAGTCACAGGCTCATGTTCTCCTTACCAGTAATGGAAGCTCAGAACCCTGTAGTCACCTGTGGGTGTCTCCAATGCCCAAATCCTTCACACATATGTGAAGAAGTGAAATGAATGCCCCTGATTTCTCAAGAGATATTACACTCCTTACTGTGATCCAAAGCAGATTCTCTCCAGTAATCTCAGCCCTGTTGGTGCAGTGATAGTAGATGACTGACGCGAGAAAGAGATTTCAATGTTTTATTTCTCAGTCTCAGGCTCGTTGTCTCCTTGTTGTCTATCTAGGGGAAGGCTGCATTGCCCTGCGAATAGAAGCAACAGAATCTTTAGTTCCTATCCATACTGTGCTGACACATCATGGTGAGAAAACAGGGGTCTTCCAAGGTGAAATCAAGTTACAAACATCACAAGGAAAACAGAGGGAGAAACTGTATGGTAAGGAATGAGATCATCTCTGCAATGCTTGCCCTAGAGAATATCTATCTCAAAAGATTTCTGATAACTGTCAATGAATTGAAAATGATCCTTGCAGTGCTTTAATTCCCAAAAGGCAAGGGCTTTTGATGCTGACTGCAGAGAGATGTGAGTATTGTTAGTTCTCGGGACTACACCTGTACTCTTTCAGAAAGACACAGCAATTCGATTTGGGTTTTTCTTTTTCATCATTCAAGTAAATTCTGCAGACTGAGAGAGCCCCCTGTCTGTCACTAATACTGATTTTATTGAGTGGTGACACCTTATTTCCACTTGCAGTGGCTATATGACAAGGTACCAAAGCTCCTCCTGCTCCAGTCACCTTGGGGCACATCTGCAAAGAGCATGTGAGGGTCTCGAGGAGCAGTTCCTTAGCTAAAAGATCACAAACCTTGCTTATTTTTACCTTGCTACCTGTTGTTCTCATTCAGAGTATGAAAGCAGCCTTGTGACATTTAGTATTATTCTCGATGGTAAAATGACCTGTATGTGACTGTTTGGGGGATCATGACCTTTGTATTTCAAAATACACAGTTTTTCCAGTCAACAAAACATGATATTTATTAGTGGGCAGTTGAAAACATAATAGCAACAACTGTTTACTCATTCATCTATCATTCTGATAGACAAAAAGAGATGCCTTAATACAAGCAGCAACACAGAAAACTTAGGCAATCAGACCCTGAAGCTGTCAAAACACTCTTCTATGCCTTTTCTTTCCTTCAGATTTTGTCAAGATTGAACGTGATGAAATCGCTGGGCAGAAACCAAAGAACATCAGCAACTTAGAGCCTAGCAAAGACTGGGATCAGACTAACAGGTAAAGGGCAAGTGGGTAAGTCAGTTACAGAACACTAGTTGGCACAATAAATGCAAAGCTGGACTTGCTGTAGGAGCAGTACTGATAGCCAAGGTGAGCACGGGGAAGCTGCCTTTGTGGCTCTCTGGTCAGGGCTGGTCAATGCCTCTGTGCCCAAGGCTTCAAAAGCTGAGAAGGCATTAGTCGGACTGGGTCCCTGCACCCCACTTAAAAAGGGCCCTTTTATTTCCAACAGAAAGTCAAAATCTACTCATCTGATGGCCAGAGAGGCAGCAGCCATTGCTCGCTATCGGGGGAGCGCTTCCTCTTCTCCAGACAACCCGGGAAAGGAGGATATGTTACGGTAACCTTGCTGCTTTACCTCTGCCAACTTGGGATGGGAAGCTATGCACAAACTGCCTGTCTTTTCCTTTCCAAGAGTCATAGGATGCTGCTGGGTAAGGCTGTCCTTTCACTCTGGTTTCACACGTGCAGTTCTTTGCAGGCAGCTTCCTGCTCTCTGCCTGCTAGTCTGTATGGATACACCTCAAAAGGCCAAATGTCTCTCCTGTTGTTCCAGCACCTTATTCCTATGCTGCGCAATGCTGCCCAGTGCTGCAATTTGCCTCTTGCTTGGAGCCGTCCTGCTGCAGCTGCCAGCTGAACTGCTGGGCCCAGAAACCTGTAAAAGCCCCTATATGTGGCTGCAGAAGCTGAGTGCTCCCTGCAGCCTGGAAATGGAAGCATCTGCCACAGACAGAGGAACTATTTGGGGTTGGGAGAGGTGGCCTTGACCCAGCTGCTTCCTCTCCAGTGACCCACAGGAGGGAGGCACTAACAGGACTCCCACTTATTCTCTGATTCTGAAGCAACAGTGACAAAAAAAAAAAAAAGTAGGTGGTATTGAATCTAAGCAGTCAGTGGGCACTAACTCCTTTGTAGCTGGCAGTGAGACAAAAAAAATGTATTTGTGCATGTATCTTCATAATAATATTTCTTCTCTTCAGCAGCTCCACTCCCACAGACATCAGCAACCCCAACTACCTGGGGATGGCTGCTTTCTCTCAACAACCCTCTGCAACCAGCCAGCTTAAGCAGATACCTTCACCAGACCAGCCACCTTCTCTCTGGAGCTATGAGCAGCAGTCCAAAGAGACTACCTCTGTAATGGGTCAGAGTCAGTCATCCTCCACGTCACCCTCCTTATCGCCTCTGTCTCCAAAAACATCCCTTCAGCCTCCAGTAAACAGAAGCATTTGTAGTCGGAGTCAAGAGTTCCTGTGAGTCTTTGAGTTTTGCACTGGGGCTCGTCCCCTCTCTCCTGTCATTCTGCACAATCACTGTTTCATTACCTGTAGAGAGTTCAAGGTGCAGCCTGTTCTTTCAATCTTTTATCTCAAGAATTAGAAAAAGATAAGTGAAGGTCACAAGTGCAGACATCATATACTCAAAGAAAACTAGCGTAGTAGTTCCTCAGACTTTTGTGAAAGGAAACCCAAAAATACATGTATAAGTTTCATTCTCTACCAAGAGAAGAGGAGAAGACTACAGAGTTGAGTGTAGTAACAAAGAAGAAAAGGGAAGAGTATGGCATAGATCTTTCAACTGGATGGGAAGGAGAGCTCCTTCACATGTCATATGTGAAGTACTTTAACTGAATTTCTACTTACACTACTATACAAATGTCCAGCTTGCTCTAGAAGTTCGCATCCACGGGCTGCATCTATCACAAGTCTTGATGCAGAATTTCCATCCAGCAATTGAAAATATCTTGTCCCTACCCAACTTAGTAAAGCGATGAGGCTACTCCACCCTAGTGCGTGTACGTAATCAGTGCCCTCATTCCAGCATCTTTTTCATAGTGACAGCAGCTTCCTGAGTCTGCACTACAGCTCACTGGTAAATGGATGTGGCACTCTGTAAGTCAGAACTTGCAGAAGTCAGAGCTGCAAGCACTGCCTCCATCTGTTATGTACCTGACAGCGCTTCATCATGCTCTCAGCTCTTTGCTCCTGCATGTACTGACTTCCAGAAAATAACTTGAAGCAAGGAAGATAACTCATTTCAAGACACCCAAAGAATATGTGCAGCTTACCCCTATTCCACTCTGTTCAGTGGTATTGTGGCTGATCTTTTAAGTATTATGGCAGTTCTCCTGATGAAAGCCTTGCCCAATCAGGTCGAGTCATACAAAAACCACGAATCCTCCCTTGTCCCATTGTACAGCTGTGCTGACATTCCAGTCTGAGCCTCAATTCAAAGGGCTCAGCTGTGAGCACACAAGGATTGTCTCACCCTGCAGTGTACAGCTATCACTTATATATTGCGCATTTGGGTGCATTGGGGAGTTTATTCCTTCCCTAGGAATACCATGTGGCACTCGTAGCAAGAGGAGATTGACCTAGTTGTAAAATTCTACAGTGTGATGTGAGCTCTTACATTAACTGTCCAGACAGCCATTTCAATCCTCTCTGCCAGATTTGAAGATTCTTATTAATATTTGAATTCAGATTTGTGCGTGTTGCAGAGCCATCAAAGCACTTGGCACAGTTTGTCTCAGTAGCTTATCTCTGTTTAAAGAGAAGCCAAGTATCACTCTGACAAGACTGTAGTCCAGCAGGGAGTTTATACAGTACATGCATATCTGCTCTCTGCTGTCATGTTAATAATGATTAAACAAAGTAAAAACAATACACAATTCTGTTCTTTCCCCCTGAGTTTAATTGTTATCCTGTTACCCCTTTGCACAGCCAGTTTAATTTTATCATGCTCATTTCCTATTCATTTTCTCTTTAAATCAGTCAGTGCCTCTTGCCTGCTCTTTACAAGTCTCCTTTTTACACTGCTTTGATGACTGTAGGCCACCTGAACTGGGGAAAACCACAGCAGAGCCTTTGCTTCAGGAGGAGGGACAGCAAAAACCAGAGATGTTTGAGAACCCACTGTATGGCTCTATGGGCCCTAAGGGCAAGGTGGCATCAAAGAAAGAGCAGGACTACCCCAAGGCCTTGCGAAAAGAGCAGCCGCTGCTGCCTGATCAGAGCTGTCACCTCACCAAGTCACAGGAGCCCGAGAGCAGCAAGACCTCTGGCAAACAGCCATCACCACCTTTCCTGGTCCCCACACAGCGATTTCGGTCCTACACCTGCTCTGGCCAATCTGAAGAAAAGAATACAGGTGAAAAGACTCAGGGCAAACCGAAGATGACTACATCATTAGAAAACTCAGCACCGCTCAAAAAACTAGTCAAGCCATCAAGGTCTGAAGTCAACCCAAGCATGCAGGGACAGCACAACAAGCCGCCCCTTCCCTCGAAGAGCCGGGCAGTGCTGGACATGCAGAACTCCAAGGGCCGAGACTATCGGGACAGTTCAGAGCTGCCGCACTCCGGGAAGCATCGGACAGAAGAGGGACCAGTTGGCAGGACAACTACACCGGTGTGTTACTTGTGGGAATAAGGCAGGGTGGAAGTTTTATTAGACTGTGGTGTCACAGCAGAACACTACTAGAGTAGTACTGGCTTAATCGCTGTGCCCTCGCTCTGTATTTCCTAACCAAGCTCAGAACACTGTCCTACAAACCTACAGGGCTTGCAAAGGAGGGCGTGCAAGGGAGTATCTTAAAGCAATATTGCTGCCGAAGATGTCATGTCATGGAACCATGACATGTTTTGCATGAAGTTTTCACTTCTTCTGGACTGGTGAAGCTTGATGGCTGGAAGAGGAATGCAAATAGTCAGCTACTTTGTTATTGCTCATTTGATGCATACTGCATTGTTTCTGAGAATGCCCAAACTTGGCCCGACAGCACAAATCTAAAGTATCAGCTAATAGATTTGCTTTGCTGTAATTAATAAAAAGATGATTAAAAGTAGTTATCTATGGGAAACATTTATCAGCTTAGAACAGTGGTGTCCAAAAACATTACTGAACCCTCTACAGAAATAATCACACATCTACTTTTCTGGGCTGGTGTTTTTTTTGTTGTGTTTGTTTGTGTTTTGTTTTTTTTCCAGAACATCATGAGCTGCATGAGAAGGAGTAGGGGAGGTCTTAGTAAATGGGTTTGGGAGAAAAAGAGAGCCCACTTGAGCAAGCTGTAGGATTTTTTTTTTCCTTCTCCATCAAAATTTTTAGAATTGACAATAGACAAGCTGATGTCTTCTCTTGTCTCTACAGTGAAAACGACATGGCAGATGGCACCCTAGGAGGAATCCTGATGGGAAGAAAGATGGAGATTACTGCTTTGTTCACACCGATGTCCTCTGGTCTGGTTCTAAAAAGACTGAGGATTTTTATTTCTGAGGGTGTATCCCTCTCTATGATTATGAAAATGTTCTAGCTGAAAAGTTTATCCTATGTTGCTCGGAACAAGAGGAGCCAGGACCACAATACCAAATGCAAGTTAGCCTGTTGCAGTGTCACTTTGGTACTTCTATTAAGAGGCAGGTGGTTAAGTGCATGCATTAGTAAATGTTTTGAAAAAGAGGAAGGTACGGTATAAGGATTAGGAGATGAAAGGGGTGTATTTAAAGAACCCCTCTTTCTACAAAAGCAAAATTTTTCATTTTGTGTTACAGAATTCCTATTAAGGGATGATATGTTAAAGAAAGCATTTTGAAAGCGGTACAGCTCCAAAAGCATGTCGTATCCATGGAGCAATGAGTTAGGGGAGGGTGGGAAAAGAGTTTGAATAGCAGATACTGATGAATGTCACACACTGTCAGCTTTGCCTCTAGTGTGAGCTCCCAGGCTGCGTATATGCATTATTCACGCAGAGCGTGAGGGCTGGCCCTTGGCACTGTAGCTCTTTTTCTTTCTAGCACGTAGTGCTTTTGTACCCCCAACAAACAAAAGGAAGTATCAGAACTACATGCAGAAATGGGAGAATAGGCAGAATCCGTAGGCAGCCTAGGAGTATAGCTGCCTGAAGAGATGGAGAGCAGTCATTCCAGCCTGTCTTACAGCAAGCACTCTGCTTTTGAAGGACACTGGCCGGCTGGTTTTGTAGCATTCTAAATAGATTAATGCTGACCTTACTGTAAACTTTTGTTCATTGACTGAGAATGAATAATGTTAACATACTTGTAATTTCTGTTAAGTATTAAGGCAGTGGTTACAATTAGGCTATGCCTGTTTGTGACTTAATCATTGCTATTGTTTCCATGTTGATTACTTAAAAATAATAAAATAGTCACCTTTCTGAGCATTCTTTACTAAAAATCCAGAACTGCCTGCCACATGATTCAGCTTTAGTTTAGTGCTACACCAGCTTGCTCAGTGACAGTAGTCCCTGCCCAGAAGAAACACCAGAGGCACTGAGGACTGCAAGGAAGATGCCACAATGCCGCTGCGATATTGCAACTGGAGATGCATTTGTCTGAGTGTACAGACCTCTCATGGATACAGCTGGTTTAAAAATTCTAGCACCTGTTAGGAGGTACAGTTACTAATTGTATGAGTATAGAAAATGTACAGTAAATTTACTGCAGCAGAAGAGGCCAAGCATAGGCTTGTGAGAATGCGTGGAAGAGGATAATCTGTAAGGCAGAAATCTTTTAAATAAGAGAGGTTTTTCTGCCATGCAGGTTGGGGTTTCAAGGCATCATTACTGAAACACCTGGCTCTCTAGCCTACAAGTTAGCAAGACAGGCCATGAGCCTACATTCCTCTTGCTTTATTCAACAGAATCCTCTCTGTGTAATCCTCATAATTCAATAGATGTGGTATTTCCCTGGCCTTGGGGAGCATTTCACTTTTCTATTCCAGATTCCAGAAGAACTCATATGGCCACAGAGTAAAACTTTCCTGGAGCAGGTGAGCTTTCTGTCCAATATGGAGAGTTAGATCAGTTCCTACTAATTCTGCGGTGTTTCATGTCATGTATGCTCAGAGATGGAAATGTGAGAGCAAAAAACCAAAAGTTTTAACTTCTCAATAATAAGACAGGCTTAGATTTTTCTGTGATGCTAGTGACTATCCACTGACTCCCTAAGCTGTAGAAAAGAAAGTATATTCCCCAAAGTTTGCTAAATTAAAAGCTTGATATAAAGCAAGGATAGCTTCTTGCAAAAAAATATTCTCTTAATTGCGAATACTGCTTAAATTTGGCCCAGATTTGCAGATGAGCAGAATTTGAGAACAGTGGAATTACCAAGACGTAATATAACATCCAAGTACTTGATTTGGACTCTCCTTTAGAAAGGCGTATTGCTGGGGGAGAAGAGAAACTCTCTGCTAAGTTTCCAGCAGAAAAAAATACATTACTATTCCCATGATAAAAATGCATTACTTACCCAGTTCTTGAATTATCACTTGTAGCTCTAACCAAAGAGAGTCTGAGTTTTGGCAAATGATGGCATTTGCCATCATTCTCTACAACAGGAATGATGGCAAATGCCACCACACTTTTTGCAAGTGGAAAATGTTCAAAAGAAGGCTCTCTAAAGAGCTTTCTGAGGCCTCTGCAAAAGAGAGAATTCTCAGGTGAGCAGCTTAGACACAGAGTGGAAGAGATGAGCTGGTGCAAAAAAGGTAGCGGTACAGTGCGCAATACTTTTCTTTATAGTAAGACTAGCTGTACCCTGAGATGGTAGAGTTGATAATGCCAGCTGTGGGAGCTTGCCAGATGTGAATATTAGAAAACTGAATTTAACAAATAAGTCTTGTGCTTATGTTTGTTCTCTACTGCCTGTGTCCAGAACCAGATGAAACCAGAACTGAACACAAGCTGCGGCTTCCTCCTGTGTCCCTGGGCCCATGACTCTCTCTTGCCAATCCAGGCACATTTTTTCTGCAGTCTCTGTTATTGCCCAGGGAATAACAGGCAGTACAAGTAGAAGACATGAAGTGAATGGTATGAATTGTCCAAAAATTGACTGATTTCTCCCATATGTAGTACCTACCAGTAACCTTCCAGCATCCTTTAAGTTCTTAAAATAGCTGCTGTCTTAGTGTACTTATTTCCATGGAGACCTAGCTGTCAAAAATGCTTTAAGTTCCCAGCTACAGAATGTAATGTTGTAGAACACAGTAACTTTTTAAAACCCGATTTCCTGCCTGCACCTGATGCATCTAACGCAAGCTTACTTGCATCTAACGCAAGCCTATGGAGGGAGCTCATTATACAAGTGCTACAGAATCCTCTCAACTGTAAAACTATCACAGGGCACTCTTTTGTAAAATGTTGTAGTGGGCTATATGTTTCCTTCCTGGTAAAGCTAGCATGTAGAGAAAATGGCTCAAGGAGGAAGGAAAATAGAAGGAAAAAGAATGAATGAACATGAGTTAGTCACTCCAAAATAGCAAGGGGATATTTTTGATGTTGTTAGAAAGGATGTTGCTTAGACCTCTAGTCTGCTGGGGCCAAGCACTCTTTTTTCTCATACAGCTTAAAACTAATCATCTAGTCACTATCCTCCCATCAGTTTTTAAAATAAAAGTTTCTCTGAAATCTTTACCACATCTTTCCGTTGTCCTTGTGATAGCACAATTAAATTAGGCCATATAGTGATTGAAGGGATGTATTGTCCAAAAATTAATCAACCACCCCCCGCGCCAGCAAAGCTCCTAATTTTTCTAACATTTTCAAGGCTCAGATATTTGTGTATGATTGAACTGTGGGTGTCAGGACTAGCTAACTGACCAAGGTGACCCAGGGTGATTCCCAGAGGTCTTCTAACCAATGGCCCCAGATGGCAACAGATTGGTTGGAAATGCCCAATATCCATATACTTATTTTTTTATTTTCCTAATCTCTGCCTGCAAGAAATCCACACTTTCTCCGCCCCCCCAGGACATTTGCTAAAGAGACTCCATCCCTACTCTTATTTGTTGTATCCCTTGATGATAACATAAATCAGAGACGCAGCAGGTGGACTATGCATTAGGAAAGTTTAGGTGATGGTGAAGGCTTCTCTTGATCTGCAGTAACAATCGACAGTTTGGTGCCGTAATGTGTCAGATGCATCCGCGTGATGTTTCTTTTGTGGAGGCTGAAGTATTTAATGAAGGAGTCGATGACTTTCCCTATTTTCTGTGCGCAGCTGAAGCAAGAGCCAAGTACAGCTGGAACTGGGTCTCATGGAACTGCTCACATCTGCCACCTAAGAGGTGCTGCAGTCACCAGGGCATTCCGGCAAGCGCCTATGGAGGGGACTCATTATACAAGTGCTACAGAATCCAAATAGTCATTTCGACGTGCCAAATTTCCCTAGTGTAGAAAAGGTGTTAGCTGTAGAGGTACAAGATGTTCTTTCTATATATATAAGCAAACATCAGGTTTATATTCACATGAATATGAAAAAGATCTCCTGTGTAATTCCACAGTGTGTGCATGGTGGTGTTTCAAATCTGGCTCTTTATAAGCAGTATTTTAGGATTGCATTTGTGTTAAAACTTCTGAAGTCTGTCAGAAATTCTTTCACAGTTGAATCCCAGGTTGACAGAAGAGAGAGATTTCTTTTTACCTACTGTAATTTGCCATTATTTTTTCTGATGTATAATGAGATAAAGCATTATCTCATTATGCATCACCAAATTTCCCTGAATTTCTGTTCTCAGTTCATTGCCATTATCCTGTTTTATTAATTTTATTTACAGATCATCTTTGTACTAGCTCCCAAGTCAGCTAAACGAAAGGTACATTAGACATGCAGAGATTAATTCAGCTCTGCAGAACTATCCGCTAGTTCACAATGTCATGTGTATGAATCCAGCCTTTATTGCAGCCATGGTTTATTTTTGTCACAGTTCTGCTTTATTTGGTTTCAGCTTCTAGAGATGAATAAAAGTTTTGCCTGAAAAGACTCAGTTGCTGCAAACACATAGAAGGGCTCCAACGTATCCTTTTAGATCAAAAATAACTGACATTCTTCTGTAGCATTGAGCGAACTGTAATCAAAACTGTATTCTCAAAACCCGGTATTGCAGGAGACACCACAAAGGCTAGCCATGAGCGTTTGCTGCGATTTGGAGGTTGGACAAGACAATCTTCAGAGGCCCATCCAGCATCAACTATTCTGTGCTTCTGTGATTCTATTTAAATGAAATCATTCTGTGCCAGGCATGGTAAATTGCTACACATTACGGTTACTCTTAACACTTTATTGCATTTTTTTCCCAATGTCTGGTCTAGATTACATACAGAATAAACGAATCTCTCATATCTTAAAGCATTAGATTATATCGTAACTAATAGAGATAAAGATGGCACACAACAGGGTAGTAAATGTTGAGCCCAGGAAAGAATGAATGAATGGGAATGGATGAAGGAGATGGGGTCCAGCAACAAGCAGAAAGGTTGCAGACAAGCAACCAACAAAAGTAGATACTTTGTGGGATGCGAGAGAATCCAGCAGAAGGGAGGTGGGTAAAAGCTGTCTCCAACATAGAAACAGGTCGACCCAGAGAAGGGAAGAAGGAAAGACAGCAAAAACAATGGAAAAGAAACAAGAGACCTTTGCAACAGAAAGGATGAAGAGCTAGCATGGAAATAATGTCTGCTCTGTACTTTACAGCAATTTGCATCTTCACAATTATATCTTGGAAGCACAAAAAAATGACCAGATGAGGGAAACGTTCCTTCTTTTCAAACATAAACTCAGAGATCCAAAAGAAAGCCTAATTTGAAAATGGAGCTTTGAATTTAACTTAGCCCTTGGGAAGGACACTGGTGATCAGCATCTTCCCAGAAAATGGACATTTCTGGTTCTAAGTCAGAAAGCAGTAAAGGAAGTAACTGAATCCAAGCACTAAGCTCCAGTCTGACCTCACAGCGGGTCTAAAAGGAAATGTCACATCAGAAACTCTTCCACTCACCTTCGAGCAAGGATCCGTTTCATCACTTGAGTGTCAATCACAACACGGCCATCTCGCCACAGGATCTCCAAAAAATTATGCTGGAAGGGACCCTGAAGGGACCCATGCAATCCATTCACCATACCAGCAAAGGGTAAAGTATGGAATTCTTCACAGAGGAGTGTTTTTAACTGGCTTTATATACCTCCAGCGTGGGAGTTTCTCATCTCCTCAACCAGTCTGTTTCAGAGCTTCACTAGCCTTACCAGCCCTTCCTCATCTTTAGAGGGCATTTTCTAGTGGACTTTTAAGTCCTTTTATTCTAGTCCTGTCCCCCATGAGCAAGCAGATCAGGTTATTGTCTTAATTTTCCCACACATCATATTTACATACTGCTGTCACGCTTCCCATCAGCCTTCTCCTCTTTAGAGTAAACAATCCCAACTGCCCAAATCTTTCCTCTGGATCAGTTCTTCTATATACTTTTGTCATTCCTGCTAGGCTACTTTGACATTCTCAATTTTTCTTGAAATGTACTGGTTAAAGGTGGACATGTCTCCACCAGAAGCCTTGCTTTTGTTGGCTAAAGGGGAATGATCATTTCACGTCTCTTGCTGACAACAGCCCTGTCTATCTCTGAGATGAGGTTTGCCCCTTTCGTGACAATATGCTGTTGCTGACTCGTGTTCCGCTGGTGAACCAATACAAACCCTAGGTCCTTTCCTACAGATCTTTCTGCATTCGTGTGCTCAGTTCCTCCTGCCTGAGGTAGTACCTTGCATTTATCACTGCTGAACAGCAGCATCCCGTTTGTCAAGAGAATTTTGAACTGGAAACCGGCTCTCTGTCATACTTGCAGGCTTCAGTCTGCAGCGTCTGCATGGGAAACGGCAGCTGCTGAGGGTGTTAGAGTGGAGCTTGCCATCAGAAACAGAAATGGATTCAGAAGCATGACAGAGGTCTTACAAAATGGATAGCACCTTCCAGGAGTGCTAAAGTTACACAAAAGGCAGGCACAAAGACTCTGAGTGAAGTCCTTTTAAAACACGGACTGTAGTGTACAGCTTTTGTCTTTAGTGGCATTTTCTGGCTGACTTAACACAGTGTTGGACTACATTTAGATACTGCTGCTTCTCCATCTCCCTGTTCATTTGTAAGTAATTAAATACAACCTGTTATAATCTGGGGGTAAGATTATACCTCTAGAAGGACACTATGCTCCACGTGGTGGAGGGTTTAACCTCAGAGCTAGGATGCACAGACTGCACCAGCTTGTGTACTAGGAAAGCTGGTGAAGATGTGCCATGGCCCCACACATAGGCACACCTGGCTGCAGAAGGAAGTCGTCCTGGCGTTTTTTTCTTTTATTCAAGAGTCTGTGACCAGTACAGTGCACGTTTGACTGTTCTGCCTGCATCCACTATGAACCTCTCTGACATGCACTTAACGTCTGACCTGTGACCTGGTAAAGAACTGGCCCTCATGGCAGGTAGATCCATAACATATTTTTGTATCAGCCTTTTCTGTGTCTCTGTGCAATCTTGCATGCTTGGTGCAATTATCTCTTCCTTTGCAGCTGCTAACATCTGAAATTGCCTCCCTCTGTTTCCCTCTAGTATCTGCTGAAGAGGGTTTTTTCTCCTTTGCCTTTTTAACGCTGCACAACCACCAAACCCACAGTAAGCTTTCTGTGGGAAGCAAAGTTTCAACCTCTATGGATGTAGAGTACAACATACTCTAATTGGAGGTACAGTTTTCACTTTTTCACTGCGGAATGAGTTTTCTGAAAACCATGAGATTTGTTAGTAGTCTTAAATTTTTATTCCTAAATTAGGCTGTTGAACAAATTGGCAGATTTTAATGACAGCGGTAGCAGAAAGGTACTTCAAGCAGAGAAAGAAGCCATTTTCAGTCTGAATGAGCTATTTTATCACGTATGTTCTTGTAACTCTTGTTGATATAAAAGGAGAACAAGATGACAGATGATGACATGGAGCAGGCATGTGCTATTGGAAAGACTCCCAGAAGTTTAAGCTGAATTTAAGAAGAAAGAGAAACATGGTATTGGGGTGGAAAAAGCGTCATTAGCAGGTATTGTAAAAAAAGTCAGGATGCCCTGCGCACTACAGAAGTCATAGATTACAGAAAGGTGGTGGATATCTTTAACATAGTGTGATTTTTCTAAGATTCATACACAGATGACAATTAATTGAAATCCTTCCCTTGGAACAGTCTAGCAGTTGTTGTAAACAGTAAAACATATACAGTGTTTTCAGTAATTTATCTAATGCTTAGGGACATACTTTTTTCTCTTTTTTTAATGCCATTTCTGCTCACACTGATTGTTTTTCCTCCTCCACTGAAAGAAATAGTGGACAACTATTTTCTCTCCCAGTTTTAGTGAGAAAAGCCTACTTGCAAAGACGAGCTGAAAGATTTTTGTTGGAGAGGCTGAAAGGAAGCAGGTGGTTGGCAATTCAAAGGGGAGTGAGAGACTTTAGGGCTAATTATATATTAAGGCAAAGGTAAAAGCCTCAGGACAGGAGTAACTGAGTCTGATCCCTGCATTTCTGTACTTTTGTCTTCTCCCTTTTTCTCATGCTTCATGTTTGATTTCCTCTTTCTCTGCAGAGGATTAAGATGTAGAGAAGATGATCTGAAAGGATGAATTTCTCTCAGCACTGCCCTTCAGGAGTTCAGTAACTATATCCATAGAACTAGGACTTAAAAACTTACAGTTACAAGTAATTTTACGTTTTTAAACATGTAATTTGATTTTATGATGTATGATGAAAAAAGTAGGCTGTGTGCTTGCACTTGGCCAAATTAGTTTTGTAGAAAACATGCATAACTTTGTGTGTTGTGTATTTGATAAGACAGAGCTGTGCATGAACTATTAACTCAGCCAGCAGCACGCTTTCCTCCAGTGTAATAATCTAGTGAATCATCTATTTTATTCTGTTACAGTTTAATAATTGCATCTTCATTCATTTACTCAAAAGAAAAACAAAACAATTTAGGTAGTCGAAGACAAAAAAGCTTTATGAATCCTGCCCAGTTTCAAATTAAATTACAATAATATGGTTACCTAAGAAGTTAAGCAGTTAAAAGTAAAGCAATGAAGGAAGCTGTTACGGATTTTTACATTTGCCAGAGAACACATGGTTTCTTTGTGACACTGGGCAGGATGTGGTAGTGCAGTGAAGGCTGCCCATGTAGTTTATGCTGTCTTCCAAATAATTTTTCAAAGTAATTCTATCAAAAAAAACCCAAACAGCATTTTGTTTCACCACCACCCTCCTTGAACAGCTGTGTAACTCAGTAAAGCTTCGTAACCAATGCTCTGTATGCCCTGCTGGAACTGAAGGCTGTCTTGTAGCGGGAGATTTGGGGGAAAGACTCCAAAGATCACCCAACAAATAGTATTGCAGGTCTCTCTATTTTGGGTGACGCGCTACATCACTCCTTCTGCTAGCTGTAGAGCTTTTATTAACTGTTTAATGTTCATTCACAGCAGTAATCTTGCTTTAAAAATAAAAGGCAAAGGCATGAATGTGAGGGAGGCTCACAGCTGGTAAGCCAGCACATACCCTCGGTGCATGTGTGCACCAGTCATTTAGTTCACCAAAGCTCCATCAAAGCATCACGTACTTCTTGGCTCTGCCAGGTGACATAATAGCAAAAGCTTTTGTTGTTCTTTTAGGGAAGTTATTTATGTATTTTATGAGTCTTGCTTTCTGAAATGGTGTCCTTTCATCCCCTCGTTTAAAAATCAGAATTATTAGGAGATCCCAGTGAACCCACAGCCGTTTCTGCACTCCAATCGTTGGAAAAGATGAAGTGTATTCATCATACCAACTTCTTTGGGTCTACTCGAATTCCCAGTTAGGGAATTCCCGGTTGGGGTTACCGACCCCACCGCCGCCTGACGGGCGATAAGGGATAGGCGCATGCGCCTGCGAAGGGGTCGGTACAGCCCTCTTAAGATGGCGGCATGGGCTGGATGGCGGGGCTCGCCTCTCTCAAGATGGCGGCAGCGTGTGGATGCGCTTCCGGGAGAGGGGCACAAAATGGCGCGGCGCGAGGCCCCTTCTCCTCAGAAGGGTGTCCGCTTGCCCGGTGGTGGAGGCCGACCCCGCGCTTACACTTCTACCTCGCTGCAGTGCGGCCCAGCTTGGGG
>NW_009626228.1:0-18767 GCF_000690535.1 Cariama cristata | reverse complement strand
AGGGCGTCGTGTCGGCTGCAGGAAAACGTGCAACCACTCGGTCAAATGAACAGGAGGAAAACCAGGGAAGGATAGTGGGATTGGAACGCGGGAGTTGGAGCGGAGGGATTGCCCGGTTCCTTCGAGTGTGGCGCAGAGCTGTGAGGTGACCCTGTGGGAGCTTGGAAAGACCATTTTGCTTTAAATGACCCGTTTGTCGTAGATTGAGTGGAAGCCATAGAAGCGTAGTTTGACTGGAAGTTTATCTGTCAGCAGAGTGAGCTGTATTTGATTTGCTCGTGGCTAAAACAGTGATCTTCTCTTGCCTTTCAGCTCCTCCTGAGCTCCTGCAGGCGCTGTTCTTCAGGAGTCCTTCCCAATGAGAGGATCCGCAACATTGGGATCTCGGCCCACATCGACTCGGGGAAGACAACGCTAACGGAACGAATCCTCTTCTATACGGGCAGGATAGCACAAATGCACGAGGTCGGTTTTCAGAGGACTCCAGAACAGAGCTGCTCTTCGTGGGCTGAGCGTGCTGGGTGCCATCGCGACGTCGCTGTGGCTCGTTTGCGCGGTGTAGTGTGTGGGGTGAGGGAGCTACGCTTGGTGGGCCCAGTGAGGCTCTTCTGGCCAAACTGGAGAAGAAGCCCTAAAAATCTACTGGCTTCCCCAGTACCCCTTTAAAAGTAACTGGAGGGCAAGGGAATAGAAAGTAATCCTCCTTTACTGCAGTGTTCTCCCTTTTTCAGAACACTTCAGACCTCTTGCTCTTCTCCCCGGTAATTAGCGATAGGACGAGAGGCAATGGTCTCAAGTTGCGCCAGGGGAGGTTCAGGCTGGACATTAGAAAGAACTTCTTCACTGTTAGAGTCGTTAGGCATTGGAACGGGCTCCCCAGGGAGGCGGTGGAGTCATAGTCCCTGGATGTGTGCAAAAAACGTTTAGATGTGGCACTTCAAGACATGGTTTAGTGGACAGGGTGGCATCAGGTATACGGTTGGACTTGATGATCTTTGAGGTCTCTTCCAACCATAATGATTCTATGATTCTATGATTTAAGGGTTACTTCTCCCTTACCATCTCCGTGGTAAATGTGCAAGGGAAGATATATGTTTCTTTTGATGTAGTCAAAGACGACTGTGAGAAACAGAGAACATAGGGATGTCATTTTTAGCTTCAGGTATGTTAGCTTGTTAAATCCATAGTGAAGCATGATTTGCCACAGATTTCTGATAACCTTTTTCAGGAGTGATCCTCAGGAGAGCAAAATACTTTGAAGTTGCAGGTGCAGCAGCAAAAAAATTCAAACTTCTTTGTAGTTCAGGAATTCTAACTGATTCTGCTATGTCTGCTTTTCTTCACTGCATGAAAGATGATGCTTGGTATATAAAGCATCATTCCTGCATGTGCAAAATTCTTGGTAAACTCCCTTAAACTAAATATTTTTTTTTTCATTTTTTTTTTCTTTTTTTTCTTTTTTCCTAAGGTGAAAGGTAAGGATGGAGTTGGAGCTGTCATGGATTCGATGGAGCTAGAGCGACAGCGTGGAATCACAATTCAGTCTGCAGCAACCTACACCATGTGGAAAGACACCAACATCAACATCATAGACACACCAGGTCTGAATGCATTAAGATTGCTGTTCCTTCATGTATGCAAACAGCACAGTGCCATCTTTGTGTTCATCAGTCACTCGAGCTAATAGGACTCTTTTTGCATAGCTGGAGACTGATTCTGTTGGCTGTCGCTCTTTTCTGCAGCTATAAGAAAGCAATTCCTCGTTACCTTGTATCATCTATGAATAACGGGTTTTTTTTCGTTATTCAGGGCATGTGGACTTCACAATTGAAGTGGAGAGATCTTTGAGAGTTCTTGATGGTGCTATTCTGGTCCTCTGTGCTGTTGGAGGAGTTCAGTGCCAGACAATAACTGTGAACAGGCAGATGAAACGTTACAGCGTGCCATTTTTAACATTCATCAATAAACTGGACCGATGGGGCTCTAATCCAACCAGAGCAGTACAACAATTGAGGTATTTAGAATTACTTGTGAAATAATTCTGAACTATTCACATAGCAGTTTAATACTAAGAATATTGAAAAGGGTTCTTTTGTGAGATCCGTAGTTGCAGTGTGGAGGATAATACGTGACTTGAGGTCAAATCTCAATATGACAAGTCTCCATTTGCTGAAGAAAAACAAATGTTAGTGTCAGCCCAGGCTTGCAGTAACTGAGAGTTGGGGGTTTTGTATCTGTTTTGTTGATGGGAGCCACTTTGAAAACAGCCTCTTAATTTTTCCTAGATCCTGGTAGCAAAGGTGCTGTAGCTTATAGCAGAGAGATGACATGGCGTTGGACAGTTTCTAGGTGGGATACCAGAAGTCGTGCTTGCTCCTTACCTGGAGTCTTTCTGTGCCTAATTTGATTTGCAAGATACATGCATTAACATGCATTAAGGGAGAAGCAGCTCCCATAATCAAGGAATTAATCTGAAACCAGTTTGCACTGCTGCCTTTCCCATGAAAGTATCTGTCGGGATATAGAGGGCTGGCAGTCACTCAGGTTGAAATGCAAGTACGCGTTTTTTGTCAGTATTGGTACATTTTTGGCACTGTCCAAAGAACAAAAGATCGTGATTTTGTAGGAGTGGGATGTTGTTCAAAGATCATCTGGAGCACATGTATAAAATCGATTCTTTTTTTTCTTGAACTAATTTATATTTGCACACTTTTTCAGATCCAAGTTAAAACACAATGCAGCTTTTGTTCAGATTCCAGTTGGGCTGGAGGGAAACTTTAAAGGAGTTATAGATCTTATCGAAGAAAGAGCTATATATTTTGATGGTGCGCTTGGGTAAGTTTTGAAACTTGTCTGTTTCTTAGCTGGAGCTAGTCTTTCTATGAGGAACTAGCAATAGTTTCTCTTCAGAGATGAAAAAGGCTGCAATTTGGAAAATGAGGGATGTGGCTTGTGCTAGGGCTGAGGTATCGCCCTTCAGCTCTCCAAGTTACAGCAAAGTGATTTTGCAGCATCAGGTTTAGTGATGGGAACCTGCAGCATGAATTGTTTGCTAACTGCATAGTGTGAAGGGGCGGTAGCCACACTTGCCACCCTGAGAAGCAGGCGACTTGCTTCATAACGGGAACTGATAGTGTATGTTTGGTGTGAGCTTGCTGGCATGAAGATAAGATGTGGGCAAGGCTGTTGAACAGGTTATCCTGCATAAAAAACCCTCTCCTGCTAAAGCATCAAAGATAACACGTTGATGTTCTTACGTGACTTTATTTCAATATCCGTGTCAACAGTGAATTTTTCTTGGTCAGGCTGGTCATCACAATCATTAGTGATTGAAAGGTTGATTCATGTGGTATTCCTTTAGAGTGGTTATGTTATTTTATGTATGTGTAGCCAGACTCTTCGGTATGATGAAATTCCAGCTGAGTTTAGAGCTGAGGCTGCAGAGAGACGTCGGGAGTTGATCGAGTGTGTTGCTAACTCGGATGATCAACTTGGGGAGCTGTTTTTGGAAGAAAAGATTCCTACAGTTGCCGAGTTAAAGGTAACTTTATCGTGGTTCTTCTTCCTGTAGTGCTGTTATCTCAGTCTTTTGTGTCTCTATGCCCCCTCATCCTCCAATAAAAATTTCTTTAAGTCTTGAAGAAATTTTGTTTCCTTGAGTTCTCTGGTATGAGTGTCACCTCCCACAGGTGGACTCCCACTTCACTCCTTGTTGAGTGCCCATTCCAAATTTGTTTTTTTGATTTGCATTGGAAAATCTGAGCTTGTGCGTGCCCTTTAGGGACCAGCAAATGGCTCAAAGCTACATCTAGTCATTTTTGTCATTTTGTTGCCTTGCTGTGTTACAGCTTGATGGCTATGACTTGCTTTGAGTCCCACAGCAAGTCAGTTGTTGAGATGCTGTAAGTCGTCTTTGTGCCTAGGAAATCCTGCCTTATTTTGTATTTGCATTGATTACATCCATCTGAGAGGAAAAGAGCAATACACTAGAAGGGAGCTGGAATGACTTGACTTGGAGACTCCAGAGGAAATGAGTCTGGGTCAAAATACAATTTTCAAAAAAGAAGAAAGTTGCATTTCTTTAAAGAGGGGGAAAAATGATACGTGATTAATTTTATGAAATACTTTAGATATGAAGTGGCAAACATGGCAACAGAAAGCGATGCTCACAAAAGTAATTAATAACACTATTTTCCCAACATCAGGTGGCCGTAGACTGAAAATTATTTGTTTCCGTGACAGTTTGATATCACTGTTTGTTCAAGTGTCTGTCCACATACTAAAAGGTGGTAGGGAGGCCTAGGAAGGTCAGCTGCAGTTGTCGAGTCTTTATGGAAGTCCTGCCACTGCTCGCTCCAGGATGAGATCCACTTGTGCGGTTCCTTGGAGGCTGGACAGCCGACTAACACATATTCCTTCTTTTAGACTGGTTCATGTCAGATTTGGCAATCTAGACATACCATAGCGGATTGTTACGTGGAATGGCAGTCCCTTCTTTAAGGAGCGTAGCTGACTAACGATGCCTCTTGAGTTACTGTGGTGTTAGCATTAGCCAGGAGAGGTGCAATGGCTTGGCTATCCGGGCATGAGCAGAAGAGAGCCTCTGCCTCACGTGGACCTGCCTCTGCTGTGCGGTGAGCATAAAGGTAATCTGAGGACACACACCCGTAGAGAAGTGTGGAGCTGATCTGCATTTATGGCACAGCCCCACCGGGTGGGTGTGTAACTCAAGACAGCGACGTGTAGCTGTTGACACACACAGAGCGGTCTGCTGGGCTTTGTGTCTTGGCAGACGGTCGCGTACGGGAACCATACTGAGGGCCGTATGGTTTGCAGGACTGATCTCAGCATGGTTGGTTTTTGCCCTTAACGCACGCTCAGTGCAAGGATTTGTGTGATGCGTCTTGCTGTTTGCCACCACCTCTTGCTTGTGTTGGAAGTTAACTTGAGCAGTGATCTTCTACTGCCTGCTGTTAATAGTTATTAATCAGTCAAAAATTAAAACTGCTACAGGAGAGCAGTTGGTTGATGTGATTAAATAAAAAAGCGAGGTCTGAAGAGCCTGTTGCAGTGGGAGCAGCCTTGTAGGCAGACTGCGTGTTCTAAGAGAGCTGCTGTTGGAGCTAAAACAGCTTGTCTTTGAGCGGTGGTCTTGCATGGAGCCTCCCTGGAGGCTGGAGCCTGCCTGGCACGGCACTTGCTACCTCCTTTTGCTTTTCTTTGCCTGCAGCTGGGTGCTTCCGTTGGTAGCTGAAGACAAGCCGAATTGAGACATAAAAGTTATAAGCAGGAGCTGTTTCTCTGAGTGGAGCCTGCTAGGCAAGCTCAGTTTGAGTCAGACGTGATCACTGAGGTTGCTACTTTAAACACAGCTTTGATATTTAAGTCCTCTTCCAAGTGTTTGGCCCCTTAGCAGTGCCTGGTTGCCCCTCTGCAGAAGTCCTTTCCCTGTTAGTGTTTGCAACGCTTGCTTTCCTGGGAGTTGCCCACTCTTATCTCGGGATGTAGAAGACTGGCAGACCTTCCAAGCTGATGGGTGTTGCAAGTCCCCTTAAGGTTTATTTATTTAAATCTTCCTGACCCCTAAATTTTGATTGCTTTTAACTTTGCTACAAACCTTGGGTTTGGAGGTGGTTTTGTTCTTTTTCTTTTTTTTTTTTAAATTGGCTTGGCTGTATGGGTTATTTACTGGTGATTAATGTCTCTAGGAAGAGCAGCCAGGAATCCTTATATCCCAACTTGGCTTCAGACAAAAGCACAAGGGTTTTTTTTGAAAGCACCAAGCAAATGTCTCTCTTATTGATAACCAAACCAGACATTTAGTTATTCCAGTAATTAAATATTATTTTATGAAGCCTGAGCTATTCCTGTTACAAAGCAGCCCTTCTTGCTATGATAAAGACAGAAATGTAATAGCAATTTGAGAGACCTGTAATGATCTGTCCCTCACCTGGCAGAGGGAATGGTACCAATGTGAATACACCGAATTGCTGTAAGGGGTGAGAGATCTTCACAGGGAAGCTATTTTTGATAGCTTCTGCTGGGAGGGAGATCTGTTACCAAGATAAATTTGTCTACTCAGCATGCCTCTGCTTCCCACTTCTGAAAGCCAATTAATTACAGCTCTAATGGCTAACAGTATTGCAGATGCAGGTTAATTTGTACTAATATGTCCCAGAAGATGGATTTTCTTTCGGTGGCCAGCAGCCAAGTTTCCACTAAAAGTATCTTTTTGTGGAAATGATGCTAAGTATCACTCCTGGATGCCACAGTCGTAGCATAGGATGTTTGCTGAAGATCAGCTGCTTAAACATCACCTAATTTGCTGCTCACCATAATGCTACACCCAGGGAACTGATGTGTCCCAGGTACTCAGTGGGGCACTTACTGACAATAAGCTTTATGTGAAAATAAAATTACTTTTTTCCCCAATGTAATTGTTGATGAGCATAAATTGCAGTCACATTGCATTGTTTGAAAACGTGGCCAAATAAAAACACCGGGCATCAGCAGAGCCATATTTCCAGTGCTCTGGTATATGAGAACAGACGTGGGCTAGATGAGCAGAACTGCTGATGTAGGATTTTTACCTTCTTTCTTTTTGTGAAGTCATTACATCGACAAATTTAAGGAAGCATTGTTCTCTCTGTTAATTATGAAGATAGCTTAACTATCTTTGGGTACTCTAAATAACTCCCAGATGAGATGATGTGGTTAACTATCTGGCTCTGTCAAGGAGAATTAATTTCTTTTAGCTTATCAAAGAAGACAGGAGCTGCTTTCGGTTGGAGTGAGGGCCTTAGGAAGCATAAGGAGATGGCGTGTGATAGTGGCAGGGAGAGGTGGGACCAAGGTGGCAATCTTGGCTTCAGTAATTAATTGCAGGGTGGGGAGGGGGGCAGAGAGCTTCTCTCCACCTTTATGGAAGACGGCTACGATCACTGTTATGGAGCTGTTGGTGCTCAGTTACGCTTTGCACCGTTGTGTGATGCTCGGGTGAAAGGCACTGAATAAGCATGAGATTACTGTGTAGTTAATCTCGCTCGATTCGCTAGGACATCCTGGAAAGATTCCCAAGACAGCTGGTGCAACTTCAGCAGGTCTGTAGATGAATGTGAATAGGTTCTTCTGTGGTGCCTCTAAAATGTTCCTTCATCAAAAAATGATGATTCATTCAGCATGGCACTTACTCAAATATCCCTTCCCTACCTAACTTCCTCTTTCAGAAGAGTTTTCCATAGTTTAAAGATATTGAAGCATCTCATCGCACTTTCACAAATGTAAATGTGTCTTGTTTCCCAACATGACTAAATAGGAGGAATGAGACATCTAAAACGAAATGAAGAATCCTGACTTTACCAGCAGAGAATCAAGAAACTTTTTATGAGTATCTTGGGGTTATCATTATATTTATCTTGGGCATTTTCATTTTTAAGTTGAATTTAAGGGGGGGGAGACAATCTCACCCTTCTCTAGAATTCTGGTGAGCAAGTTTTGTGGGAAGCTCTTGTGTAGGGGGTTGTACAGGAGACTGTGTGGAGAGGCTGCTTTACTCCAGGAGTAGAGATGACCAGCAAAGAGAGAGAGAATCTAGACTGCTGCTTGGTTGGTACTGCGTCAAACTCCTGAAGGAGGAGAGTAATGCACTGGTATTTTTCAGCTTGCAATCAGAAGAGCAACCCTGAAGAAGTCCTTTACCCCAGTACTTGTGGGAAGTGCTCTGAAGAACAAAGGAGTGCAGCCATTGCTGGATGCCGTCCTGGAATACCTCCCGAATCCTTCAGAGGTTGAGAACTATGCTATCCTTAACCAGGGGTAAGTATATTCATGAGCATGCGGAGTGGTTGTGGAATTGGGTTTCAACGCAGTGTAATATGTAGCAGGAAACATTACTAACAAAATATACGATCATTTACATTCATATTCAATAATGCCACCATAATTTTGCACAAACTTCCAAAACGAAGAAAGCTCAGCTCTCATATGGGAGTTACTGTTTATAGTGGTATTTTTAACACACATTAAATGTTAAATTTGAAAAATTATTATCTGACGAGATAGTTCTTTAGAAATTGATGGCAGCCCTTAAAACCATGCCTACGGTAGAGGAGAGAGCACATCTGAAGCGTGTGAACATTTTTTTCTTTGGACGTGTTCCTTGAAGTAGATGTGCATTCACAATGAAGAAGCATGAAACGCAACATTAGAGCCAGTAAATAGCCCTTAACATTAACCAGTCATGGCTTAGGGGTGACTGTTACATCTTAATGTGCTTGAATTGTTCTGACAATATAATTATAGCTAAACCAAAATGATACTAATAAATATAGTTTATGACTTTTTCTCCCAGCGGTTACCTGACTCTGACTCCTGACTACTGCTGTGCCTCTCGCTGCCCCTAACATCTGCCTACTAAGACAGACTAAAACTTCTCATGGGCATTGTCAGCAGAGTTACTGCAATGTCTCTTTCTTCACTCTAGAACTGGACTTGCTCATGAGTTGTGTCCAAGTGTATGATTAATTGCTTTCATGGCAAAATAATTGGATGATATGAAGGACTAGGGATATTTGTCATAGTTTCAACCTCCGTTTTGGGATCTGCTGCCGTTTTTCTGAGCATGTGGGGGCTATCGATGTGAGCGTCTTTAAGTCTCTGTTATAAACCTGTGAAACTGAAGGTCCTTGGAACTTTTTAAGGTTGGGTTCATGTTTAGAGGAGGCTGCAATGTTTGCTTCATAATGTAAACTCCATTCTCCATTCCTGTTTTTAAGGGATTCTGAGGACAAAGCCAAGTTCCTATTGAACTCTGCTCGAGACAATTCCCAACCTTTTATAGGCCTTGCTTTTAAACTGGAGGTAAGCAGTTACTGTTTTCCTTTCTAATGCAGCAAAACCAGTAGAGAAGCAGGGCATTTCCTGCTAGAGCTGTTGGTCCTGCTTGCACTGAGCTATTAGTGGCTTGTCACTGATGCCTGGAAATGCTTTTCCCCCCAAACAAAAGGCACACATTTAAAGCTTTATATCTATTTGAGTAGAAAACGGAGCGAGTCCAAACAGATGGTACTACCAAAACTTATGAAGAACAAATTTTAACATCAGCTTATGTTTAAATTCAATTTAAATTTAACTTCTTTTAAAATTAAAACTGGTTCCAACCGTAAAATCCACAAATGTATCGAACACTGCCAGTTTGGAAGTTTTAAAATGGGTTATGTGCCTCAAATACTTCATGGTTTTCTTAATTAAAACCCAAACATAGTGGGGTTTTGTGGGCTTACTGCAAATATTTTTCAGAAAAAAATCCTGGTTTTGTTTGAAGTTGAAAACAATGGAAGAAGAGAGAGTCAGAGAGGAAAAAGTACACAGTTTTAACCAAACAAGTTGTTTGCTATCTAGAGAGTAGCAGTTCAGATTTCACATGGGAGGTGGCTGGCCAAACTGGTAGTTAATGTATGCCTCTGTTGAGAAAGTTTAGGAATGGTAAAATTGGTGAAATAAAGAAAATTGCCAGGAGGTGCCAAGTTCCATTCCAGAGCCAAGTGAAAGCTGAGACTGCGTTAAAAGAAGTTTCATTTACATGTCCAATGTGTAAATTCAAAACAGAAACATTTAGGCAGCCAGTGCAAATGATGCTTTGAATAGTAGTTGTCTTGACTCCCAGAATGATTATATCTGATTTTTAATGAATTTTGATTCCAGGCTGGCCGTTTTGGGCAATTAACCTATATTCGAGTTTATCAGGGGATGCTGAAGAAATCTGATTATATATATAACACTAGGACTGGGAAGAGAGTGCGTGTACAAAGACTTGTCCGTATGCATTCAGACAACATGGAGGTGAGTGTGAGAGGTACAATCCACACAGATTGCCTTTTGAGCCACTCTGACTAAACAAGCTTCTCGCTTTTCCGCTATTTCTGAACGATGCAATATGTCACATTTGTGCTTTTGTTGTTAATTCATACTTGCCTGTAGCACTTACTAGAGCTCTACAAGAATCTGGAATGATCTTTGGTATATTATTTCCACTGAAGTGGAAGAATCTTGGCTCAAGAAGCATTATAAAATGGCTTTGAGGTGATAGCTAAAGCAAGCCAGCTGTGGTATTATCCCTATATTCCATATTTCTGGGAGAGGGGAAGTAGAATTGGCAAAATACATAAAAAAGTTTTCTTCCATTTAATTATTGAACACAATTCTTAAACTAACAATTGATTCTCAAACTGCAGCAAATACTACCCTTTCCTGTTTAAGATTCCCGAATTCTATAGCTGGGTCAGGACTGCCTGAAATGCCCTTAAACTAGAGTAAATTAGCATCTGAGCGAAGTTCTCCTTTTTGTGCTTTGAATAAAGAGATAGAAGATTTACAGAGCATTTTATCAAAGCTGGAATTTGCAAAGGAGCTGAACTTCACCTTTTAAACACAGTATTTATATATGTTCTTAAAACCAGATGTCTTTCAGTGTTATCTAAATAGTAAACTTTTCTTTCCTAAGGATGTAAATGAAGTTTATGCAGGAGACATATGTGCGCTGTTTGGAATTGATTGTGCTAGCGGGGATACGTTCACTGATAAAACTAGTACTGACATTTCCATGGTGAGTACACCTTTTCACCTCTGTGCCTCATGCATTGGAATTTGCCAGGATTTTGTTGTAACAGTTTGTAATCATTTGTTCAGTTTAAATGTTTTTTGATATATATGCAGATGCAGATTTTTGAGGGGGATTATTTGTTGTACCTCAGGGAGCCTGAATATATAGAAGTATGGTACATGCAAGAGAGAGACACAACTTTTTACTACACCTGACATCAATTGTTACTTCAGTGTTCGCAAAGTGTTCAGGGCTGTTTGAAGTGGATGCTGTTACCCAAAAGTATTATACTATGTATTTGTATAACTATTTGAATACATCAGGTTTTTCTAATATAAATATTTACAAAATGTGATAGGAAGCAGAGTCATGGTTGGCAGTATGGCACGTGTTACGTCACAGCCTTGCAGTAATCCTCAGGAGAGTTACATAATTTTATTACACTATGATATTGGATACAAGCTAGACAAGTAAAACGGTAATCCCTGTTTGTAACCCCGAGTTCTTCTGACGAAACTTCTGGAGAAATTACATCACCAAGTGTAGTGGAACTCGATTGTATGATCTCTTCTTTTATGGTCATTGCAGGAATCCATTCACATCCCTGATCCTGTCATTTCAGTAGCTATGAAGCCTTCCAACAAGGTAGGAGCCTATGAATCAACCTCTTCCTGACTGTGTTACTTTCTCTTTGCTGCTTTTATAATTTTACACAGGTTAGCAGTTAAATATGGAACCAGAGACTAAAATGAGGAGTGTTTTAAAATGTTCTATCTGAAGTACTTAAGAATATATCATTGAGATAACTCAGCATGTGACTGCGTTAGATGGTACCACTTAGCCATAAAGAAGATGTATATCTTTGATCTGGGTAATCATGCACTTAAAGTAACTGGAGGGATAAATACAATTATAAATGTATGGCTGTATTTCAGAAAATAACCTCATAGGAGCTAAAGTGCTAAGCCGTTGATAGGAAAATTTGAGGCCTTTTTGTTGTGTGACTTCTGGATGTTGAGTTAATATTTTCTTGTGTGTGTAATTGTTTTTCAGAATGACTTTGATAAATTTTCATTACCGCTTTATAAGGGAAGATCCCACTTTTAGAATCCATTTTGATGATGAGAGCAAAGAGACCATTGTTTCTGGAATGGGGGAACTGCACTTGGAAATCTACGCCCAGGTAATTTGGGAAGCAGATTCCATGGACTCTGCTCCTGACTGTTTTCCCAACCAAGAATTCCCTTTCCTTTCTGGCTGAGGCCAAAATCTATCTGCAGGTGGGTTAACCGATGCCAGCCTTTATGCCTGATTTTGTAATTGGGTGCCTAAGCATGTGTCAAGTTTGCAAGATGTTTGGAGGTGTACAACTCCACTTGCTTTAGTGTAAACCAGGGTTATTGTGTGACAACTCTTTTGAGAACTTCCTGGCAGAAAGGACTGTGGCATTAATGTGAACAACTCTAGCTGCTTAGGGAAGAGCTTAACTTTTGAAGATTCTTTCTCTCCCATGGTTCTATTTTGAAGGCTTGTAAAGTACTTAAATGAAACTTCTGCCTGGAATATTTTTACTTTTTGGTTCAAATCCATTAAAAAATGTTGTATTAAGAACTACGCTTGGCTTTAGCAGCCTCTGCTTATAATTAATTTTACTGTTAGCCATTTCCTACAGGAGAGAGAAATACTCTGTTTCTGTGTTTTTAAATGTATCATTCCATCATAAGAGATGATGCAGACAGGAGGGAGTAGTTACTTACAGTGATTTATTTGTTTCTTTCAAGTTGATGTCTATACTTTATTTTAGTCTAACACGATAGATGTATCTGAAATCTTGACAAAATTAAGAAAAACCCAAAAAAATCCCCACCAAGACCCCGAAAATCGATCCAACCCCAAACCAAAAAACTGGTTAACCCTGATTAAGTTTCTCATTTTAGAAAGATCTGTAAATAAAATAATTTCCCATATATTGTTCCAATGGAACAACTCTGTATTTCATTCTGTTTGTTTTTTTTTTCTGCAGCGAATGGAAAGAGAATATGCTTGCCCTTGCACCATGGGAAAGCCAAAAGTTGCCTTTAGGGAGAACATCTCCGCACCTGTGCCGTAAGTATTCTTTCTGATAACAGAGGGGTTTTTTAAATTTATTTTGATGCAGAATTTGATTATGTAGCAGAGGAAGTGCCTTTTGGATTATCAGATGAAAGCACAATGTACAGGAGAAGTTTAATTGAGGAAGGATGTTTTTCTTGTGTACCTTGATTGCATATCCACCCTCAGCAACTTCTGCCTTCCCTCCAAATCCTTACTGTAGCATTTGAGCTTCTTCCATTGGGGTATCGGGTGGTCCGTTATTCCGATGCGTGTTTTGGCTGACGGCTGTCCCGTGTTACTTGAACACCATGCTGTGGGTGCCAGAGAACTGTCATTTGCCAGGGAATGATCTCCTGTGGGTAGAAAATAAAACTGTAGAAAGTGAGAAGGTATTTTCTTTGAACAATACGTAACGGGAATTGACTGCTGTAATACAGCCATACCTGGGCTGATTGTAAGGAGGTTGATCAAGCACCAGTAACAGTGCAGGGTAAGCTCTGTAACACGCAGTCCTGTGACCTGTCCAAGTATCTGAAGTTCTCCTGCAAGCTTTTTTCAGTCTGTGTTGGGCTCCATGCTGCAGCAACTACGTTTTTCTTCATTTAGGCAAGTTTTGCAGCTTGAGTGTGTCTTACGTTGGATTACCTCTCTTACTGTCAGTGCTATGGATATTTTGGGACACCTGCCCTTCACCAGACAGAGTACAATGAGGAACCTCTGCTTTTGTTCTGCAATTAGTTAGCTACTGCTTTTCATTAATTTTTCTTTTAGAAAACTTAGGAACTAAAACCACTGTAGATGCATCAGCTTAACTGAGAGTACAGTGGGGTAGGAAGTAGTGGAGCTAGAAGTGGGAGTGAGATCTCTGTTATCAGTGGATGATTTATTACAGGAAGTTGCACAGTCAAGGGCTTCTGGTTTAATACTCCCTCAAATTTTCTGTGTTTTTCTTACGAAAACACTTGCTCACATCATAAAACTAGGATGCAGAATAACATAGAATGTAAATACTGTTCCGGGAACCAAAGTTTCTGCCGCTTGCTTGAGAGCTACTGGGGTGGACGGTGCCTCTGCGTACTGGTCCACCACTGCTGTCCTCTAGTGTAGAAGCACTCTGCAGCTGCAGCTGGAATGCAGCTAAGCAGCCCAGGGTGCTGGCAGCTGCTTCTTCCCTTTATCCCTCGCCAGTTTGGCAATAGTCTCTCTCAAGAGGAGAGAGCTGTGAATGACCAGTATATTGAACCTCTGCCATTCCCAGGAAGGCCCAGAAATAGCTGAAAATTACTGTCTGCTGACCCAAGTTGGACACCTGTTGTCTCCTGCCTGCATAGGGGCAGAAGCAGATAATGCTGAGACACACGGGTGATCGTTGCCCTCATCTCACCCTGTTTGCTAACTGACCTGCAGGCATCGGATCTGGGAACAGCCCACCATCTGTGTGTCTGAGTTGGAGGTTACACAGCTGGCAGTCTTAAAACAAAAAAAGGCTTTTTAGAAATAGGACTTTACCTGTGACACCATTTCGTGAAGTAAAATCATGTAGTCAAATTCAAGGTATTCATCACTTCTTTTCTGGAAAGACAAGGCGAAAAGGGCTGAATTTGGGTCTTCCCCCCACCTTAAAAGTAGCGAATTGGTTCTCTTTAGTTAGCATAAAAACTCTGATGTATTTCAGATGAAATTGGCATCTTGTGTTAACAAATAAAGCAGATGGAGCTTAGTCACTATAACAAAACAATACTCTCTTGTATTTCTGTGAACTCCAAAATTACATTTGAGAGACACTGAAACTTAAAACCATGCTATTTCCTCCCTCAAAGAAGCTAGATATATCTCAACTTCAGGAACTCATTTGGGAAGGGAACACCTGGTTGTATGAAGTGCCAGTTTAGCCCAAATAATCCTAAATAAAATTGTCGGTAGGATAAGACTTGGAGGGAACTGCTGCGGCCTACAGTGCATAACAAGTTATCAGTGATTGTGTGAGCAACAGAATACCCGCTGGCGTTTGTAACATACTCTTTACATATGTATTCGTCAGCAAAAAGAAAAAGAACAAAATTACTAAAGAGAGATGACAGCTGGTTTAGTTTAATCGTCTTCTGTCTGCCTTATCCTTAAATTCATCTGGTTTGTTAAAGAGGGCTTTAAAATCTTGCTCGTGCACCGCCCTGCAGCATCTGTGAATTGCTTTAAGATAGCCATCAGAGGGAGCAAAACGTTAACAAATTGCACTCCCAGAATGAGTTTCTGCCTTTCCTTCGTACCCAGAACCTCATGGGAATTCACTGGCTCTTCTGAGTGGCAAAACATTCGGGCTCTGAAACTCTGTTCTGAAGATTCCTGATATATTGAGTTTTCTAAACATGAAGTCCTGTTTCTCTATTCTAGCTTATGTCTAAATTTGCTGGAATTAAAGTTGATCGTCCCTTTAGGAGTTATTCTTAACTCACAGTATATTTTCTCCAAATAGAACAGAGAAGAACTGGGAGAATCTATAGAATTCTATTAAAAAAAAAAAAATCAACCAAAAATCTTGGATAATTAACTCACAGTATATTTTATCCAAATAGAACAGAGAAGAACTGGGAGAATCTATAGAATTCTATTAATTAAAAAAAAAAATCAACCAAAAAACTTGGATAATAACTTTTCAGAAAACAAGTTGCTTTATCAGTTAAGCCTGTTCCAGGTAACAAGTCTGCAAGGTCTGTTCATAATGGCAGCTAATGAGTCAATTAATTTGAATAACTATAGTGAGATTTGACAGTCATATTTACTTCTTAGCTTAGGGAAGATCCAGATCTGCTCAGGATAAATGCAGTACTAGCGATCACTCAGAAATAAGTGAAAACAGAAGATACGTTGTCCTGAAGTATTCTGTTCCGTTTCTTTCTTGTGACACATTTTCCTGAATGCAATTTTCTTATCATAAAATTAATTGATGCTCATCATGCTAATATAAGTCTAGGAGCATTGCTCCAATTGACTGAATTTTTCAGATCAGGTGGAAAGCTATCCCTGAAGTAAGTGTTACGGGAGCTATTAACTGGGTCATTTAAAAAAAAAATTTGAGAGAGCAGTTCTGCAATATGAATGTGTCAGCTAAAAAATAATTTTAGGTTTAAGATACTCTCCCCCACCCTCCAAAAAAAAAATTACTAAAAGTAAGTTTGGGAAGAACAAAGTGAAAAAGCTGCTACTGAGAGTGGAATTAAATCAGTATTTTCTTTCTTCATTAGCATTTTGAGGTGATCTAGCAAATGGATGGAGACTGGAATACTGCAAACAAAAGCAATGTAGGTTGTGTTTTCTTGAGTTTGAGGTGCAGCCCATTGCTATTTGTCTAGACATGGCTCTCGCAGAGATGTCAAGCAGTATTACTGTGACTGATTGCTAGATCACGGTAGATCAAGAGCTAAAGGACAGTATTCCAGTGCGTGTTATGCAGATAGGAGAATACCATCAGCTGGCCCTATACTACAGATGAAAGGCAGGAAAGTAATATAAAACTGTAATCAGCGTGGTGACCTCTTCCAAGTGGAAGAGTCAATTTTCTTAACTAAGTAAGCGTAGAATACTGCTCTTGCCAAGAAGACACAGCTTCTATAGGCAAAATTTATGAAGAGGAGGAGTGACTGAAATAACACTCAAGCCATCAGTG
The DNA here is from genome assembly GCF_000690535.1 of Cariama cristata. Lineage (NCBI taxonomy): Eukaryota > Metazoa > Chordata > Aves > Cariamiformes > Cariamidae > Cariama > Cariama cristata. The sequence continues at coordinate 2,409 of NW_009626228.1, read as the reverse complement.
AAAGCCTTCATGATTTCCTAGAGGAAAGGGGCGGGTGGAACAAAAACCAAACACTGGCTTGAAAACAAACCAGACCAAGAAGTTCAGGCGCAATTGAGGTTTCTTGCTTAAGAACGTAGCTTCAGCTGTAGTCCAGTACATCCACAACTGCTTAGCTCCTAAATGCTGTCTTTGTTGCAGGGCATTGATGGTAGCTTACCACTTGCTTCACATGTTTAATTTGGGCAAGTTGGAATTTAGTGTTTTCAGTTGAATTCTGCCATATCACATAGCCAGAGGCGACCCACGCTAGCAGTCGGATGGGCTCCATTTCTGGGGACACGTTGCCATGGCTGTCTGACAAACAAAATAAATAATATACATTAAGCAAGATTCATGGAGTTGCAGCCATTAGCTTATCACCTAATAGTAGGGTTTGGTGCTAAAGGCACTCGCTTACGTTCCTTGCTGTGTCACAGATCTTCCATATAATCTTGGAAGAGCTGCTGCATCACCACTGTGTTTTCCTCCCACTTCTTTCTCTTAACATATATTCTATAACGTCTTCAAAGCAGGGGCTGCTCTAAAGTAAGAGCAGACTCTAGTGCTACAGTTGGGGTGTCTGACGTACTATGCCAAGGACAGCCACAAACAGGGAGCAGGATGCTGGTAAAGGAAGAGGTAACGGTAGCAGGTGGTTTTCGGGAACAGTCACATGCGAATCATGTATTGGTTCTGGATTTCAGAAATTATGAATAAGTTTAGCAGTGGTGTGACTGACACCCCGCCCTGAGTAGGAAAAGGCAAAGCCTGTGTTCAGAGTAGGGCTCATGGCCCGATCCCCCTCGGTCCTGGCTTCTGTCCCACATGGATTGTGGACCACCAGCCGTTGAGCTCCGGTTTGCTTCTGACCATGGAGCACATTGTCTCAAAAACTTCCTTGTCGCCCAAACCCCTTCTTTGTACCTGGTATGTTTTCTGCGACGAGCTCTTTTTCCAGGCTCTTGATTCGATTGTAGAATATGTTATCTGCTTCATCTGCATTCTTAAGTTCTCCTTCAATTGTGAATTGCACATCTGGAGCAATGTTTTTGTTGCCCAGATGATAAAGAACCTCAGCAGTGCAGTTAACAGTACTGTCCTGTTAGAGAGTTAATTATGTGTATTAATATTTGATTAAATGCAGGTATAATATTGGTAATTTGCACTTATAAAATGTATTCTTTTCTTTATGTAGCCGCTGTTTTCTCTGAGTTTGGCCCATAGAGATTTGTGATTATTTAAGACAAGGTTAAATGCATAGTATTTCTGTGAATCTACTGTAAGGGCAGTTTTCTTTCTGCAGTGATGGAAAAGGCAGTGTTTGTGGTGCAGAATGTCACTTGTGCCATTCGGTTGGACTAATGGTTTCAAATAACTTCAATTTGAAATTGAATGACACTGAAACGTCCTTGTCATCCCTCACGCATTTTCTTGTGTCATAGTGGTAGGTACCAGATGTTCAGAGGTTTTATGGTGTAAGAAATGAGGGCTCCCTTTTGGTAAAATTTAGGCTTTTTTTGGCCTTATTTGCAGTACAGAAAAATCTGAAACACAATACCAGGTATTATTAACTGCTGTGTCCACTGGCCTTAGCTAGGATCAGCAGCATAAAGCCATGGCTTCTTACTACACATCAGTAGTGCCAGCTTCTGCCCGCAGAATGTATTAATTAAATAAATCTGAACTCACTTTGTCGAGGACATCTTCTAACACCAATTCCAGGTAGTACTTATGTCCAACATCATCGATGTCCTAAATAAGGAAAACATTAAGAACGTTTATTTTGTAAAATGTTGAATTATTTTGCATTGTGGAAAAGACTGTAGTTACTGTGAAGCGCTGCAGCAGTGTCACTCTGCAGGGCCCATACAGAGCTAGGATACTCTCTTTATTTTTTCCTGCTGTGTAAAGATTGCCCATTTAATATGCGCCTGGTGTAGCGTCTGGGTAGTACCTCCTCATCCATTTCTAGTCTTGTATACCACTTAATTGCCGTATTTAGGCTCCCCGTACGGTTCTGTCCAATAACACGCTGCTTGGTTAAATACTGAGGTAGGAGTCTTAATTGGATTCCTTATATTAAGTCCAGTTTGCACTTCATTATGAATTGTGTCACGTCATATATTTATTGGATATCTACAATAGTGCTTTAAGCCAGCAGGTTAGTTTTGCTATAAGCCCTATTCTGGCAGGTTTACCAGCAAGTCCAGAAGAGGTCAGGGGTGAGGTCTGTCCCAGCAGCTGTGAAAAGAGCATCCTCCTCCCACGTGAGTTTCCTTGCGGGGCTGAGTAGGGCCCGATGCCGCGATTAAATACCGGGGAGGGGGCACGGTTCCTGCAGTGGCGTTGCCGAGAGAGGCACGAGCACAAAGCGTGTTTCACGCTACA
>NW_009626227.1:0-468 GCF_000690535.1 Cariama cristata | reverse complement strand
CCAAAACCTAGATAAAATCCCACAAAACCTCCAACCCAAAAACTCCAAACCCCCCAAAAATACCTCAAAAAACAAAAATAAAAAATTGAAGACCAACATTGAAGACCAACATTGAAGACCAACATTGAAGACCAACATTGAAGACCAACATTGAAGACCAACATTGAAGACCAACATTGAAGACCAACATTGAAGACCAACATTGAAGACCAACATTGAAGACCAACATTGAAGACCAACATTGAAGACCAACATTGAAGACCAACATTGAAGACCAACATTGAAGACCAACATTGAAGACCAACATTGAAGACCAACATTGAAGACCAACATTGAAGACCAACATTGAAGACCAACATTGAAGACCAACATTGAAGACCAACACAAAACCAAGAGAAAAAAATTGAAGATAAAAAGAAATAAATGAAAAATAAAAAAACCAAGAAAATTGACGAGAAGACTATTGAC